>NC_069501.1:468750139-469012639 GCF_027579735.1 Bombina bombina
GGGAGCATCTTCACTCACTTTAATGGCTCTTGCAAAACAACCTCTATTGTGACCCCCCCAAAAAAATAAATGCATTATGTGTATGTTTGTGAGGGGAGCATACATAACTTTCAAGCCCCACAAAATAAAGGAAATCCTTGCAGGCCTTGCCCTCACCTGAATCTCCAGCTGTTGGACCACTTGCATCTGTACTCGGCACTGTGCTGTACTACGATCATCCAGCGCATGCTCTGTATTTAGGTGCCTTAGTAAAACAAATGCATGGGTTCATATTGTGTGCGCAATACATTTCATCCTACATAATAAAAACATGAAAGTAGCTTGGGCAGTTCAATTAATCAGATGCTAAACTAACAAAATACTACAGTCTGTATGAATAATTTTCTATTGGACTAATATTTCCTATTAAAAGAGACGAACATTGAAGATTTTCTTTTTCTGGACTTTCTAAACACATTACTCTATTTTCTGTCACACACATACAAATTAAAACATGGTAACTACAGTATTGGTTTTGAACTTCCTAGTAAATCATTACTTGCTGATAATACCAACTAACTCTGCTTTAGAGATGGAAAGTATTCACCTCTGTGTGACAAACTTTATTTAGGATAGGAACATGAAATCACAATTTGAAATGCCCTCTTTAGCGTGAAAAAAAGCTCACTAAAAAATTCTTTAAAATTTGCCTTTTAATATGTAATCTGCAAACGACTACATACTGCAGTATCCTTATCAAGTGACAAAAACATACAACCAAGTTGGTGAGTAAAAAAGCCCGGACATGGACTAAATGCATTTAACAACCACCCAGCTAACTATACACAGATAAATCTGCTCACTGAAACAAGGTTTTGCAATTATTATTTAGACCAGCAATTCTGAGATGGTGTGTCTAGAACTATTGGTGGAATCGTCATGAGCAGGAAACTGCACTCAAGTGACAGCAAGATTAAACATCAACAGATTGAGCCAGAATGTGACAGAAGGTTAACATACCCAAGAAACAGAGAAACGTATGGCTTATTGAATGTGTTCAGAGAGGCTAATACTTGAAAATATATTATTTTTTTATTAAAGCATATGAAAGAGCTGGAATTTTAAAGGGCACTTAACACATATTGCTTTTATGTAAAAATTTTGCTTTGTTCCACGATCCCTAAGAGGCCCCGAACAAATTATGTAACCTGCAAACCATAACAATTATTTTAGATCCAATCAGCACATCTAGGCAAGTATCCCCAACTTGCTTTCCCATAGAAGTAGTCGGTATACATTGTTACCAGTGCATCAGAGAACTCTGCGTAAGATATGCAAATTAGATATACAATATTTGAAAATTGTGCTTCTATACTGTGTCTGACCAAATAATCCCCTAATGGGTAGTAGTGAGTGTACAGCCTGTATAACCGTGTAAATTTGCTGTTCCCTCAAAATAACACACAGCCATTAACGTCTAAACCGTTGGCAACAAAAGTGAGTACACCCCTAAGTGGAAATGTCCAAATTGGGACCAAAGTGTCAATATTTTGTGTGGCCACCATTATTTTCCAGCACTGCCTTAAAGGGACATAATACACTCATTTTCATATAACTGCATGTAATAGACACTACTATAAAGAATAATATGCACAGATACTGATATAAAAATCCAGTATAAAACTGTTTAAAAACTTACTTAGAAGCTGTCACTTTGGCTCTGTTGAAAAGGTAGCTGGAAAGCCCACTGCAAGTGGCAAATAAGACACTCCCCCCTCCCCCTTCTTTTGCATATGAAAAGACCCTTTACACAAACAGGAGCAAGCTGGAGTAGGTAGTCGAGCGTATTCACATAAAACTTTGGGGCTTGGTTAGGAGTCTGAAAATCAGAGCAATGTTATTTAAAAATAAGCAAAACTATACATTAATTAAAAAAAAAAACTTTATGGGCTATATAAATAGATTATCTACAAAACATTTATGCAAAGAAAAAATGAGTGTATAATGTCCCTTTAACCCTCTTGGGCATGGAGTTCACCAGAGCTTCACAGGTTGCAACTGGAGTCCACTTCCACTCCTCCATGACGACATCACGGAGCTGGTGGATGTTAGAGACCTTGCGCTCCCCCAACTTCCGTTTGAGGATGCCCCATAGATGCTCAATAGGGTGTAGGTCTGGAGACATGCTTGGCCCGTCAATCACCTTTACCCTCAGCTTCTTTAGCAAGGCAGTGGTCATCTTCAAGGTGTGTTTGGGGTTGTTATCATGTTGGAATACTGCCCTGCGGCCCAGTCTCTGAAGGGGGGGGGGAATCATGCTCTGCTTCAGTATGTCACAGTACATGTTGGCATTCATGGTTCCCTCAATGAACTGTAGCTCCCCAGTGCCGGCAACACTCATGCAGGCCCAGGCCATGACACTCCCACCACCATGCTTGACTGTAGGCAAGACACACTTGTCTTTGTACTCCTCACCTGGTTGCCGTCACACACGCTTGACACCATCTGAACCAAATAAGTTTATCTTGCTCTCATCAGACTATAGGACATGGTGCCAGTAATCCATGTCCTTAGTCTGCTTGTCTTCAGCAAACTGTTTGCTGGCTTTCTTGTGCATCATCTTTAGAAGAGGCTTCCTTCTGGGACGACAGCCTTGCAGACCAATTTGATGCAGTGTGCGGCGTATGGTCTGAGCACTGACAGGCTGACCCCCCCACCCCTTCAACCTCTGCAGCAATGCTGGCAGTACTCATTATATTAATTTCACAAAGACAACCTCTGGATATGATGCTGAGCACATGCACTCAACTTCTTTGGTCGACCATGGCGAGGCCCGTTCTGAGTGGAACCTGTCCTGTGAAACCGCTGTATGGTCTTGTCCACCGTGCTGCAGCTCAGTTTCAGGGTCTTGGCAATCTTCTTATAGCCTAGGCCATCTTTATGTAGAGCAACAATTCTTTTTTTCAGATCAGTTCTTTGCCATGAGGTGCTATGTTGAATTTACAGTGACCAGTATGAGAGAATGTGAGAGCGATAACATCTAATTTAACACACCTGCTCCCCATTCACACCTGAGACCTTGTAACACTAATGAGTCACATGACACCGGGGATGGAAAATGGATAATTGGGCCAAAAATGGACATTTCCACTTAGGGGTGTACTCACTTTTGTTGCCAATGGTTAAGAGACATTAATGACTGTGTGCCGAGTTATTTTGAGGGGACAGCAAATTGACACTGTTATAAAGGCTGTACACACTACTTTACATATTTACACACATTATAGAGGTTTGTACCTTTTTAATAATAAAAAAAAAAAATCATGTTAGTGGTCCACGGGATTCAAAATTGTAAAGTTTAGTGGTCCCTGAGGTCCGAAAGGTTGGCGACCCCTGCGCTAGTTGACAGATTTTACTTTTTTTGGCCTCTCTAGGGAGCATGGAACAAAGCACATTTTGTATACAAAAGTTTTCTCTTTCATGATTCAGATAGCACTTTTTATTTTTATTTATATTCTACTGCTAGCTGAACACATCAGACGAGCCAGTGGCAAGAGGGATTTAAGTGTAGCCACTAGATATGTGTATTCAGAGGTTTTGGACACCTCAGAATGTGAAAGAGTGCGGCTGCTTGTGTTTGGCTATTTATTCTTGTGAGACTGCAACACACTGTGCAAATCAAGATCCTAGAGTGTTGTTGCTTCACAAGAATAAATTTGGCTCTGAAAATAGCCAAATGGAACAAGCTTCTGTCTTCCTCCGCATTCTGAGGTATACGAAACCTAGGAATAAACATATCTAGTAGCTAGCCAATCAGCAGCTAGCTCCCACTAATGAATTGCTGCTTCTGAGCCTACCTAGGTATGCTTTTCAACCAAGGATACCAAGAGAATGAAGAAAATTAGATCATATGAGTACATTGGAAAGTTGTTTAAAACTGCATGCTCTATCATGAAAGAAAAATTGTGGATTTTATATCCCTTTAATGTCTCTTAAAATGTTAAATGTAGACTTTATTTACATAAAACATTCTTTAATGTGCACACTGGTCTTGGTGTTTTTCTGTTTAGTATTAGACTAGTCTATCATACAAAGACCTACATGTTGTCACTTACTTTATAAACTGTCCCATGTCATCACAGAGAGCTTCACAGCCGGGCCACCTGCATTCACCATGTCCATAAAGAGGGTGTGAACTGGGCGATGCCTCATAATGTGATGAGCTACAGAGAGGAACATTCAGTGCATGAGAAAGAGCTCCCAGTAAACACGGTTTTGCAAAGAACAATGAGAAGGGTCAGGTAGAGTCGAACTAAGATATGTTTGAAGATGGAGAACTAGGGAATATTGACCTTAAAAGGGTAAGAAAAAGAAAATGGAGAAAGAAAGCCTAAGAAGATAGCATCCTGCAAATAAGAAGAAATTGTAGGCAAAGTGTATTGAGAAATAGTCAGGACTAGCAAGCGAAGTGCTACAAATGATACTGAGAGAGTAGGTAACAATAGGCTGTGGCTAGGACGGTTTACACGGGTAAAACTATTCCATAGGAAGCTGAGAACACATTTTCAAGTAGTCCAATGAAAACTAGGGGCTATGTCAGGGCACCAAGTGTACTAAATTCCAGAAAGATGATCAGAGTGGAATATTACCCTACAGCTACAGATCATTGCAGATACTCACCTGTCTCTTCGAATGTTCTGCAGTGCACTTTGGCCATTGGGCAAAGAGGGGTGAAGGTTAGGAGGTGACACTTTGTTGTGCGAGTATGAGGTAGTGATTGAGTTGCTCAGGTCCACACTTTCCTGTTTACCAGAGTCCTCCTGAGAATGACTCATCTCCTTCAAAAGTTGCTGAAGGTCTGACGGAGATACTGCTGGAAAATTACAAGGGTCATATATTTTTGAGGTGGTTATATGAAATTCCATTAAACACTACAGTAAAACAACAATAGTAAGTGCTATAGTGGTCTTACTATTACTTTCTAACATTATATATACAGCACTACAATATCATTTGGTCTTTTTTTTTTTTTAAATTGTTTAAATTAAATCTTGAAACATATGACAACTACACTAAGGGTCCTATGTACAGGGGCTGCCATGACTGCACAATAGTATACATGCTCTTTGTGTCAAGATGTAGAGAACATATGCAATAGTGCACGGCTTATCTAGCAAAGGGACAATCATGTCAAGCCAGTGACACTGAGCCTACTCTCTGGGGTCTAGAGATAAAAGTAAAAATACTCACTAAGACCAGAAGTATAATTTTTGCAAGTTTAAAGGGACACTCAAGTCAAAATGAAACTTTCATGATTCAGAGAGAGCAGCAATTTTAAACAACTTTCCAATTTATGTCCATTAAGAAAATGGGCACAGTCTTTATATTTACACTTTTTGAGTCACCAGCTTCTACTGAGCATGTGCAAGAATTAACAGAATATACGTATATGTGCATTTGTGATTGGCTGATGGCTGTCACATGATACAGGGGGAGTGGAAATGGACATAACTGACATTTGTGAGGGAAAAAAAAAAATCTACTACTCATTTGAAATACAGACTAAGTGCTACTGTATTATCTTTTTATCATGCATTTGTTTATTATGCAACACAACAACATGCTATTAATTTTTCTTTATATCACGCTCACCTTGTGATAAGCTCTGCATTGGTACTGGTCCCTGCCCCGGCTGCAGTCCCACCAGGCTCTGCCTCTGTAGGTTTAGTAAGTGCTGCTGCTGCAACTGTTGCATCTGTAACAGCTGCTGATGGAATGCCAACTGCTTGCTTCCCAACCCTTGCTGCAAGAGACCGAGAACAAGCACGTCAGGACAGTATAGAGGTGCAGCCAACACAAGGGAATCAAGGTGTATATACTGTGAATTATGCCAGAACAAGGCATAAGTGTTAGAAATTAACAAGGCATAAGGATTGTTTAATTTAGGAAGAACGGAGGTAACTGCAAGTTTCTTCTGCCATAGCTAAAAGCCTACAACACCACTGTAGAACACTCAAGTCAAAATTAAACTGTCATGATTCAGAGAGAGCAGCAATTTTACACAACTTTCCAATTTACTTCCATTAACAAAATGTGCAGTCTTTTTATATTTACACTTTTTGAGTCACCAGCTCCTACTAAGCATGTGCAAGAATAAAACAAAATATAGGTATATGCATTTGTGATTGGCTGATGGCTGTCACATGATACAGGAGTGGAAATAGACATAACTGAAATTGGTCAGAAAAAAAAATCTATTACTATTTGAAGTTCAGACTAAGTGCTATTGTTTTATTATCATGCAAATATGCTGTATTTACTGGTCCTTTAACAGGAAAGCTATCAATCTAATCCATATGTCTGAAGAGATGCATCAAATCTGGAAGGTGAAATTAAAATGAGAAAGGAGCATTTAAACTTAAGAAAAGTTCTCAGCCAAACTCACCTCTTTGGGAGGTTGCTGTTGCTGCTGTTGCTGCTGATGCTGCTGCTGTTTTCCAGCCTGTTGCTGGGAGAGGAGTTGGAGATGCAGCTGCTCCTGTTGCTTTTTGTAATATTCTTGTAGCTGCAGGGAAAACAAAAATACAGGATTGTGGTGACTTGTCGAGAGGGCATGTAATTCAGGCATTATTATTTACAGTAGGTTGGTAACAGAGTCCATTATTTGTAAATCGTGCAAGAGCATTAATTTGACTGGACAGTGTTGTTGTTAAAGGGACACTCAATCAAAATGAAACTCATGATTCAGATAGAGCATGCCATTTTAAACAACTTTGCAATTTATTTCCATTAACAAAATGTGCACAGTCTATTTATATTTAAACTTTTTGAGTCACCAGCTCCTACTGAGCATGTGCAAGAATAAGTGTGTATGCATTTGTGAATGGGTGATGGCTGTCACATGGTACATGTATGCATTTGTGATTGGCTGATGGCTGTCACATGGTACAGGGGGAGTGGAAAAAGACATAACTTTTTAAATTGTCAGAAAAAAAATAATCTACTGCTCATTTGAATTTCAGACTAAGTTCTATTGCATTGTCTTGTTATCCTGCATTTGTTGATTATGCAAATCTTCTGTGTTGACTGGTCCTTTAAGTTGCTTAAATGGACAATAAACACTTTAAGACGTTAATATAAAATTATAAACTGTATATAAATAAAACTCTGTAATATACTTCATTTTGTTCCCTTTTCCTGTAATTTATTTCTGCATTTGTGAGCTTTTCAGTTCCTGTTAGAAATGGAAGTGCAGAACACTGTTATATTCCACACAGCCATTGGCTGCACACTCTAGTGACCTATTTATAACTGTCCCTAATTGGTCACAGAAGAGAAGGTAACCTAAGTAACAACATGGCAGCACCCATTGTTTTATAGACACTAAAACTTTACACTTATTTTGTCATTTTTTAACCTAATTAAAGGGATATAAAACCCAACAATTTTCTTTCATGATTTAGAACATACAATGTTAAACAACTTTCCAGTTTACTTCTATTATCAAATTCGCTTCATTCTCTTGGTATTATTTGTTGAAGGAGCAGCAATACACTACTAGTTTCTAACTGAACACATGAGTGAGCCAATGACAAATTATATATATATATATATATATATATATATATATATATATATATATATATATATATATATATATATATATATATATATAACACTCCAAAAAGAAGCAGGCACTCTCCGTTTGAACTTCAAAAAGATTTTACTTAGTGACGTTTCGGGGTTTCACCCCCGTCCTCAGACTTACAACAATAGTGTATAAACACAGTGATATACTTATACCCCCCAACACCAATTATGCCATCAATATATCAATAATATAATAAATCAATAAACAAGCGTTTGCAAATACAGTCACCTATGCTTCATCGTGATCAGGCTCACAGCGGTGCACACCCGGAGCTTCCATTACGTCATCTGCATGGAGACAGCGCTCTCTAGTGAATCACACCCCCAGAAGCCGCCAACCACCTACCTCTGCCAACCACAGCAAAAGAACGTCATCAACAGACGTTTGTACGTAGCTGGAGGCTTAATTCCCAGTGATCGTTTAGGCAACTATGTGATCCTATGTGAAAAAGTGAACATTAAAAACATTATCAAAACAGCATTTTGTACATAATTTAAAAATATAATTTCTCCATTAGAACTATTTCTACTCATAGTATTATATTAGGATGTCGCTTATATACAAATACTTCCAAATATACATCGCTGTCTAACATAAGGATATAAACGCAATGTTACCCCTGCATTCTGCTATTCTATGCTCCATACTATAGTACACTAAATTGGAAATAAACACATAAGTAAAGTAGTGATGGCACATATTGTAACACTATAGGAAGAAATTATTGAATAACATTTCTAAAAGACCCTTATAGAAAGATATTTCAGAAAAGTACACTTTCAGAAAAAACACTGCCAATCTAGCTTAACGTTCAGGCCCTTAGGGGTCAGGGTGTCCAATTCATATGTCCATCTGGACTCCTTCTGTAGTAGCAAATTACCCCTGTCACCACCTCTTCTCAGTGCAGGGACATGATCAATTAGGGTATATCTTAAGTCACAGACATTATGCCCGCTCTCTAAGAAGTGGCGGGCAACTGGTTGATCCGATTCACCCTTCTTAATTGCCCTTCTGATTGAGCTTTTATGATTTGCCATACGTATTCGTAGGTTATCATTAGTTTTACCCACGTAAAATAAACTACATGGGCAATGCAGCAGGTAGACCACATGAGTGGTAGTACAAGTCATCCTGTGTCTGTGTGTATACCTTTTTCTGCTTCTTGGGTGATGGAAAAATTTTCCGGTTATTAGCCCGTTACAGGTGGTGCAGCCACTACATCTATAGCATCCTGGCTTGACATCCTCCAACCATGTCCTATTAGCGTAGCAGTGAACCGGGTCTGTGAGCTGTAGGATATCTTTCAAAGATTTTCCTCTTCGGTACCCAATCCTAGGTTCACCCATCCCTTTAAAAGGGAGGCTATCCTCTAGACGTAGAATTTTCCAATTCTGTTTTAGAATGGTGTTAAGGCCATTCTTGTCAGCCGCATATGTGGTCACCAGGGTCATCTTATCTTGTTCCACCATCTGTCGCTCAGGGACATTCTCAGAGTATACTTCACTGATGTGTTTTTCCAATAATCCCTTACGATAACCTCTCCTCAAGAAGCGCTCCTTCATCTCATCTGTTTGCCTTGCTGCCCGTTCTTCTTCGGTGTTATTCCTTTTAACCCTTACAAATTGGGATTTCGGTAACGCCTTCTTCAGTGCCGGGGGATGATAGCTGGTTGCCTCTAGAAGAGAATTTTTATCAGTGGCTTTTCGGAACAAAGTGGTTCCTAGACCATCATCAGTTTTGAAAATCCTTAAGTCAAGGAATTCTATTTCCTCCTGGTTCTAGTTCATTTTGAACTTGAGTGTTCTGTGCTCAGTGTTTAGTTCATTAAACCAGCTGAGTAGATCCTGTTCGTCTCCAGACCAGATCACTATGAGATCATCAATAAATCTCTTAAAGTAAAGGATCTCCCTCCTCTTAAAACACTCGGTCCCATGGTCTTCAAATTCTGCCATAAATAGGTTTGCATAAGATGGGGCCACATTGGACCCCATCGCTGTTCCCATCAGCTGTTGGTAGTGTTGCTGTTCAAATCTGAAATAGTTCTTTTTTAGACAGGTCTCAAGAAGGTCAAGGATGAACTCCACCGGGGGTCCTATATAGGGACTTCTCAAAAGTTGTTTTCTTATAGCCGACAAACCCTCTTCATGGGGGATCACTGTATACAAGCTAGTGACATCCAGGGTCACTAGCCATTCACCTCCCTTCAATCTGATCTTCACAAGGGAATCAATAACATCCTTTGAATCCTTGATGTAGGTCCTCATGCCATGCACGTATGGTTGCAGCAAACTGTCTACATAGATGGCCAGTGGTTGCAATAGCGAGTCAACCGCCGAGACAATCGGCCTCCCCGGCGGTCTCTCCAGGCTCTTGTGTACCTTAGGGAGTGTGTAGGTTTGCATCTTATGCAAACCTATTTATGGCAGAATTTGAAGACCATGGGACCGAGTGTTTTAAGAGGAGGGAGATCCTTTACTTTAAGAGATTTATTGATGATCTCATAGTGATCTGGTCTGGAGACGAACAGGATCTACTCAGCTGGTTTAATGAACTAAACACTGAGCACAGAACACTCAAGTTCAAAATGAACTGGAACCAGGAGGAAATAGAATTCCTTGACTTAAGGATTTTCAAAACTGATGATGGTCTAGGAACTACTTTGTTCCGAAAAGCCACTGATAAAAATTCTCTTCTAGAGGCAACCAGCTGTCATCCCCGGCACTGAAGAAGGCGTTACCGAAATCCCAATTTGTAAGGGTTAAAAGGAATAACACCGAAGAAGAACGGGCAGCAAGGCAAACAGATGAGATGAAGGAGCGCTTCTTGAGGAGAGGTTATCGTAAGGGATTATTGGAAAAACACATCAGTGAAGTATACTCTGAGAATGTCCCTGAGCGACAGATGGTGGAACAAGATAAGATGACCCTGGTGACCACATATGCGGCTGACAAGAATGGCCTTAACACCATTCTAAAACTGAATTGGAAAATTCTACGTCTAGAGGATAGCCTCCCTTTTAAAGGGATGGGTGAACCTAGGATTGGGTACCGAAGAGGAAAATCTTTGAAAGATATCCTACAGCTCACAGACCCGGTTCACTGCTACGCTAATAGGACATGGTTGGAGGATGTTAAGCCAGGATGCTATAGATGTAGTGGCTGCACCACCTGTAACGGGCTAATAACCGGAAAATTTTTCCATCACCCAAGAAGCAGAAAAAGGTATACACACAGACACAGGATGACTTGTACTACCACTCATGTGGTCTACCTGCTGCATTGCCCATGTAGTTTATTTTACGTGGGTAAAACTAATGATAACCTACGAATACGTATGGCAAATCATAAAAGCTCAATCAGAAGGGCAATTAAGAAGGGTGAATCGGATCAACCAGTTGCCCGCCACTTCTTAGAGAGCGGGCATAATGTCTGTGACTTAAGATATACCCTAATTGATCATGTCCCTGCACTGAGAAGAGGTGGTGACAGGGGTAATTTGCTACTACAGAAGGAGTCCAGATGGACATATGAATTGGACACCCTGACCCCTAAGGGCCTGAACGTTAAGCTAGATTGGCAGTGTTTTTTCTGAAAGTGTACTTTTCTGAAATATCTTTCTATAAGGGTCTTTTAGAAATGTTATTCAATAATTTCTTCCTATAGTGTTACAATATGTGCCATCACTACTTTACTTATGTGTTTATTTCCAATTTAGTGTACTATAGTATGGAGCATAGAATAGCAGAATGCAGGGGTAACATTGAGTTTATATCCTTATGTTAGACAGCGATGTATATTTGGAAGTATTTGTATATAAGCGACATCCTAATATAATACTATGAGTAGAAATAGTTCTAATGGAGAAATTATATTTTTAAATTATGTACAAAATGCTGTTTTGATAATGTTTTTAATGTTCACTTTTTCACATAGGATCACATAGTTGCCTAAACGATCACTGGGAATTAAGCCTCCAGCTACGTACAAACGTCTGTTGATGACGTTCTTTTGCTGTGGTTGGCAGAGGTAGGTGGTTGGCGGCTTCTGGGGGTGTGATTCACTAGAGAGCGCTGTCTCCATGCAGATGACGTAATGGAAGCTCCGGGTGTGCACCGCTGTGAGCCTGATCACGATGAAGCATAGGTGACTGTATTTGCAAACGCTTGTTTATTGATTTATTATATTATTGATATATTGATGGCATAATTGGTGTTAGGGGGGTATAAGTATATCACTGTGTTTATACACTATTGTTGTAAGTCTGAGGACGGGGGTGAAACCCCGAAACGTCACTAAGTAAAATCTTTTTGAAGTTCAAACGGAGAGTGCCTGCTTCTTTTTGGAGTTATATATATATATATATATATATATATATATATATATATATATATATATATATATATATATATATATATATATATATATATATAATTTGTCATTGGCTCACTCATGTGTTCAGTTAGAAACTAGTAGTGTATTGCTGCTCCTTCAACAAATAATACCAAGAGAATGAAGCAAATTTGATAATAGAAGTAAACTGGAAAGTTGTTTAACATTGTATGTTCTAAATCATGAAAGAAAATTGTTGGGTTTTATATCCCTTTAATTAGGTTAAAAAATGACAAAATAAGTGTAAAGTTTTAGTGTCTATAAAACAATGGGTGCTGCCATGTTGTTACTTAGGTTACCTTCTCTTCTGTGACCAATTAGGGACAGTTATAAATAGGTCACTAGAGTGTGCAGCCAATGGCTGTGTGGAATATAACAGTGTTCTGCACTTCCATTTCTAACAGGAACTGAAAAGCTCACAAATGCAGAAATAAATTACAGGAAAAGGGAACAAAATGAAGTATATTACAGAGTTTTATTTATATACAGTTTATAATTTTATATTAACGTCTTAAAGTGTTTATTGTCCATTTAAGCAACTTAAAGGACCAGTCAACACAGAAGATTTGCATAATCAACAAATGCAACAAATTAGGGGGGTATAAGTATATCACTGTGTTTATACACTATTCTTGTAAGTCTGAGGACGGGGGTGAAACCCCGAAACGTCACTAAGTAAAATCTTTTTGAAGTTCAAACGGAGAGTGCCTGCTTCTTTTTGGAATTGTGTACTATTTTGCTGTGCACCCCGGACTGTGATTGAGAGTGCTTTTACCTCTGGATTTGTTGGTATATATATATATATATATATATATATATATATATATATATATATATATATATATATATATATATATATATATATATATTTATATATATATATATATATATACATACACACACACACACACATATACACACACACACACATATATACACACAAACACACACACATACATATATACACACACATACATATATATGCAGCCCACCAATCAGCAGCTAGAACATAGGTTCTATGCTAATAACTATTTGGAGTTTGTCCCTTTATGTAAGATATTCTGTCTGACAATTCATACTACAAATATTGATATCACTTATTACAATTTACTCGCGCAGACAGATTATTATTAATATTGTCTTTACCTGCTGTAACATGAGTGCTTGTTGCTGGTGCAGGACGGCTTGGAGTTGTGCCGGGGACAGTATCTGCTGCATCTGCTGCTGTGTGATCATTTGCGGAGACATCATTGCCACAGACACCGGAACCTACAGCACCAGAGAGATAAAGTCCATCTACTGGCACTGCACAATAATTGCCTTGTACAGGATTACAGCTGGCATCATTGGCTTTCTTACCTGAACTGAAGGCTGCTTGCTCTCTGCATTGCCGGAAGAGCTCAGCCCTGTCGCCTGATGAAGCAACAACTGCCGAGCCACTTGCAGGGCCTGGGAAAAAAAAAAGGGGTTAAAGGGGCAGTATACACCAATTTTCATTTAACTGCATGTAATAGACACTACTATGAAGAAGACTATGCACAAATACTGATCTAAAAATCCAGTATAAAACCTTTAAAAACTTACTTAGAAGCTCACAGTTTAGCACTGTTAATGAGATAAGCCTGGGGCACCCACTGAAAGGGGCTGATAGCAGAACCCCCTCCACCGCATATGAAAAGACACATTATACAAACAGACGCAATGTGAAGTCTGTATACATCAGTATACTTCTAAAACTTTGGGGCTTGGTTAAGTGTCTGAAAATCAGCATAATGTTTAAAAGTAAGCAAAACTATAAAAAAATTAAAAAAAAAAAAAATCCAGATGGGCTATATAAATGGATCATCTACAAAAACATAAATTATGCTTACCTGATAATTTAATTTTCTTCTGATGGAAAGAGTCCATAGCAGCATTCATTACTTTTGGGAAATAAGAACCTGGCCACCAGGAGGAGGCAAAGACAACCCAGCCAAAGGCTTAAATGCTCCTCCCACTCCCCTCATCCCCCAGTCATTCTGCCGAGGAACAAGAAACAGTAGAAGAAATATTAGGGTGAAAAGGTGCCAGAAGAATATAATGACGCCCCACAGAAATTACGGGTTGGGTGCTGTGGACTCTTTCCATCAGAAGAAAATGAAATTATCAGGTAAGCATAATTTATGTTTTTCTTCTTAAATGGAAAGAGTCCACAGCAGAATTCATTACTTTTGGGAAATCAATACCCAAGCTAAAGAGGACACTGAATGCCAAGACAGGAGGTTACATAGGCGGCCCAAACTGAAGGCACCAGACCTGAACCACAACCCAACAAAAAATCCCACTTCATTGAAGCTGAGAAAAATTTGAAGAAGCCCCGTTGACACTGACTCGCAGTCAATCCAGAGCCAAACAAGAGACCGCAAACGGACTTGACTGAGCCAACAGTCCTCCAAGAGATACCGTTGCCCAGACAAACTGTTCCGCCATCCACCCTAAGCCCCCAGGGGCAAGGCAAGGAAACCAAAGAAACCAAAAGGTTCCTTAAATACGACCGAAAACATCTCAAGTGTGTAAAGACCCAGCTCACAGAGATCAAAATGGATCCAAACCGAGAATAAGGCCACGCCACATGGGTGAATAACCGGATAATACGGACACGGAGACAGAAAAACCATCTCTCCAACATCCTGCAAGCAAGGATGTAACAGAAGACGCAAAGTCCTCCCTGCGCCCGCCCATAGAATACCAAAGTATTCAATCATGAAAATGTGTCATAGACCCAGGTCAAAACCTCAGGATCAAGAACACTGCGTCCATAACAAGACGACACCAAAGAGCTTGCAAGGAAATAAGCAGTCCACAGCAAGTGGACAGTATAAAAACAGTCCCTCAACAGAGGACATTCTCCAAGCAACCGAAGCCGCCCAACCTACACTCAGGCCCCTAAAAAGGAGAACACAAGCCTCAATCAAGGCCTCCCGAGAAGGAGAGTATACCCTCGGAATCCGAAGGTAGAGAGAACCATCTCCTGTGTAGGAACAAGGAGAAAAGAGAAACCCTCTCCCTGCAGACTGAGCTAACAAGCTCCCACAGACAAGGGATACCTCGATCCCTAGACCGCTCGGATATTCCTTTATTAAGAAAGCTGCAACAGCAGGATTCAAACTCTAAGCCTTTAGCTTGCTAGGCAGGGTAGTTATCACTTAGGCCACTAAGTCCTGCATGCAGACCCATACCCAGCTGGACCAACCCAGCCACAAGAATCCAGTACAGGAACAAAAAGAATCCCAAAACTTATACAGGAACGAGCGAAGAGATGGAAGAACCATCCCACCAGAGTACAAGGACCACAGATAAGGCCATAAACTGATAAGGCCCACAATCTGCTTAGAACCGGGAAGGCCCCAGGCGGACCACCTCCACCCTATGCCTCCCGACCTAAAAAGGTCCTAAACAAAAAAGGAAATCATCTCCAAGGGAGAATATTCCCTATGAAAGGGGAAGAACCGGACAATGTACCGAAGGTCCGAAACCACCGGCTAAGTGGGTATAAAAACCCCAACGTAAATGTCCTAGAAGAGGACTCCCTTAGAGGTTGCATGCCAAACAGAGGCACAGCCAACCCCAATTACCTGCAGAGCAGAAAAATCCACGGGTACACTGGCAACCGACCGGGAAAATGCAACCCTAAGGAGCAACAGATATTGGAAACCCAACGTCAGCAGCAGGGTCGAAACAAGGCTAAAGCCACCCAGGAACCCCTAGATGACATGGGATACTCAGTAAGGAGTATATAAATATTCTAAAACCAGGCCAAACCTGACCCAGTCAGGTGGATAGAGCAAGGACACAGCCCAAGTTCCCACTACCAGAGAACACCCTGACCAATACTGAGATCCAAGAATCCAAAACAGGATTAGGAAAAAGGAGCAAAGCCCCAGAAGCAGAGTCTCAGAGGAAAAATAGGTCCGGGCTTCTATTGGATCAGGCAATCTTACCCTAGAACTATACACCCCAACTGGCCAAAAGCACACATATCCAGCAAATTCAGATAGCGAGAAACTCGAAAGCCCCGACTAAAGGAAGGGACCATCCCTTAGCCAAAGTCCAACGCTCCAAGGAGCTGGGCCAGAAGTCGTATAAAGGGACCTCTCAGCCACAGGACAACAGCAGGGAACCTCAAAGTTCACAAAACCCTACTACCATTACCTCCACACAGGCAGAGGGCACAGAGAAGAGGAAGGTGCTAAACCTTCCCAGCTCCGGGTATCCCCGAGATAGATAAGTCCCCACAGGGATCAACCATCATACGGGACGCAGATCCCCAAAAGGGTATCTGACACACCTGGAGACATGAAAGGAGACCTAAAGGTCTCATCACTTGGACAGACCATACAGTCCAAGAGTAAAAACTGCATTTAGAACACTAGAACAGCTGACACACACCCTACAAGGTGTCCAGAGTTGCAACAGGTCTTAAAGAAAACCCTCTGCATGCTGAACAGCTATCCATAAGCTGTAGGATCAGTCCTAACAGGACCATCCTGATGCCTAAAACTTAAGACAAACCGCTCAAACAGCGATAACGGGACCTAAGTCCGCCAACCCTCCCCCACCTGGAGGAGGCACTCAAGGCTCTGACGAAATCAGATAACAGATAGAGTGATGCAGCAAAACACTCATCTATAACTGGAAGCCATAAGGACTGATACAATCCTTCCCACCTCATGAACCCTCTGGTTCCTTTCGAATGCTGCAGTGGAACATGAAACAATGATAATCTGAGCACTCAGCGTTGCTACCAAACCACAGTTGAAACAGCGACACGTGTCTGAACAGCCGCAAGACCGGAGGAACCCGACAGGGCCAGCCTGTAGCAGGGGTCGTAACCAGCAAGCTGCATAAACTCTCCCTCACAGGGTAAAAGGAAAACAGACTTCTTTTTCTTTCTTTTTTTTAAACATAGGACTAACATGTCCAACAATTTCCGCAGAAGTAACCAAGAGTATCAATCCCAGATGGTTCCCGAAGGAAACAAAAACAAATAAAAAAAGACATCCATCGGATACAAATAAAATATAAGGCAACCCGAAGGTTAACGCCCCCCCCCAAAAAAGACACGGGCCTACCCGTCGGACCAGCCAAATGGAGCCCCATCTCACAACAAGGAAAGAAACCCAAAATAAAGACAATAGGAGATTACCTCATCCCCATATGTCAAACTTTTAGTAACATTCAAACCATCGGACTGAAAATTCCCATATCTATGAACTATAGGGTCAGTCAGTGACTCAAACAGATGTCTGAGCAACACGCGGTACCGAAAAGCACAACACTCCGGAACAGAACCCTTGGGATACTGCGGAGGCCCACCCCAAGGCGGAATACCCGGGACAATAGGGCACAAGCACATTCTTAAAGAGACGTCTGGACTGTGCAGACGAGCCGTCGCCAACATTATCTGAAAGCGAAAGCGTGCTGCAAGTTCCGGGGGGGAACACACCACACTGCATGGAGGAACTATAAAACAGGGTTACCCACATGTGTAAGAGGAACATTAGGTAGGGAACTCGTTCCTTGGGAGACAGGACCCCCAGAGGTGGATGGCTCAGCAGACCCCTGATTCCCAGAGCCCGAGGAACCGGGTGCTCTCACATGGCAAATGGAACAAGAATGCTTGACAGAAGTCAACGAGGCTAAATCGGATTTGTCACCTGACACCGAATCTCAATCAGATATTATAATCGTATCGGTATCTGAATCCTCCGTAACTGAATCTGAAATCCCCCATAGCTTTAGGAGGGGATAGCAATATGGACTACTCAGTAACAACAAAACGGCACCTGACACCACCAATTGCTGGGGCACTCACCACCTCCTATGACCAGACCCCCGCAGACTAGATTAAATCTCAGTCGCCACACGGTCAGGAATGCGGAAATAGGAACAGAGCGTAACCACGCCCGGACACAGGGTGAACCATATAGTCCAAAAAGTGTGTACTGCCAACAGGCGGCGTCACTACCAAAGGCCTCAAAGTTCCAACCACGAGCCCAAAACCTCACACATAAGCAGGTTGAATCAGATAACAAACCCGATTATAAACCCCCTATCCCATAACCCCCCTCAGGAGATATTAACCCTCGATTCCAAGATCAAACAGACTCACCCTTTGTTAAAAACAGAATTTATGCTTACCTGATAAATTACTTTCTCCAACGGTGTGTCCGGTCCACGGTGTCATCCTTACTTGTGGGAAATATCTCTTCCCCAACAGGAAATGGCAAAGAGTCCCAGCAAAGCTGGCCATATAGTCCCTCCTAGGCTCCGCCCACCCCAGTCATTCGACAGACGGACAGGAGGAAAAAATAGGAGAAACCATAGGGTGCCGTGGTGACTGTAGTTAGAGAAAATAATTAATCAGACCTGATTAAAAAACCAGGGCGGGCCGTGGACCGGACACACCGTTGGAGAAAGTAATTTATCAGGTAAGCATAAATTCTGTTTTCTCCAACATTGGTGTGTCCGGTCCACGGCGTCATCCTTACTTGTGGGAACCAATACCAAAGCTTTAGGACACGGATGAAGGGAGGGAGCAAATCAGGTTACCTAAACGGAAGGCACCACGGCTTGCAAAACCTTTCTCCCAAAAATAGCCTCCGAAGAAGCAAAAGTATCAAATTTGTAAAATTTGGCAAAAGTGTGCAGTGAAGACCAAGTCGCTGCCTTACATATCTGATCAACAGAAGCCTCGTTCTTGAAGGCCCATGTGGAAGCTACAGCCCTAGTGGAGTGAGCTGTGATTCTTTCAGGAGGCTGCCGTCCGGCAGTCTCATAAGCCAATTGGATGATGCTTTTAAGCCAAAAGGAAAGAGAGGTAGAAGTTGCTTTTTGACCTCTCCTTTTACCAGAATAGACGACAAACAGAGAAGAAGTTTGTCTGAACTCTTTTGTAGCTTCTAAGTAGAATTTTAGAGCACGGACTACATCTAAATTGTGTAGCAAACGTTCCTTCTTTGAAACTGGATTCGGACACAAAGAAGGTACAACTATCTCCTGATTAATATTTTTGTTGGAAACAACCTTTGGTAGAAAACCAGGCTTAGTACGCAAAACAACCTTTTCTGAATGGAACACCAGATAGGGCGGAGTACACTGTAGAGCAGATAACTCAGAAACTCTTCTAGCAGAAGAAATAGCAACCAAAAACAAAACTTTCCAAGATAACAACTTAATATCTATGGAATGTAAAGGTTCAAACGGAACCCCTTGAAGAACTGAAAGAACTAGATTTAAACTCCAGGGAGGAGTCAAAGGTCTGTAAACAGGCTTGATCCTAACCAAAGCCTGATCAAATGCTTGAACATCTGGCACAACTGCCAGTCGTTTGTGTAGTAAGACAGATAAAGCAGAAATCTGTCCCTTTAGAGAACTCGCAGATAATCCTTTATCCAAACCTTCTTGTAGAAAGGAAAGAATCCTAGGAATTTTTATCCTATTCCATGGGAATCCCTTGGATTCACACCAGCAGATATATCTTTTCCATATTTTATGGTAAATCTTTCTAGTTACCGGTTTTCTGGCTTGAACCAGAGGATCTATCACAGAATCTGAAAACCCACGCTTTGATAGAATCAAGCGTTCAATCTCCAAGCCGTCAGCTGGAGGGAGACCAGATTTGGATGTTCGAATGGACCCTGAACAAGAACGTCCTGTCTAAAAAGGTAGCTTCCATGGTGGAACCGATGACCTATTCACCAGGTCTGCATACCAAGTCCTGCGTGGCCACGCAGGAGCTATCAAGATCACCGAGGCCCTCTCCTGTTTGATCCTGGCTACCAGCCTGGGAATGAGAGGAAACGGTGGAAACACATAAGCTAGGTTGAAGGTCCAAGGCGCTACTAGTGCATCCACTAGAGTCGCCTTGGGATCCCTGGATCTGGACCCGTAGCAAGGAACCTTGAAGTTCTGACGAGACGCCATCAGATCCATATCTGGAATGCCCCATAGTTGCGTCAACTGGGCAAAGATCTCCGGGTGGAGTTCCCACTCCCCCGGATGGAATGTCTGACGGCTTAAATAATCCACTTCCCAGTTTTCCACACCTGGAATGTGGATCGCAGATAGGTGGCAGGAGTGATTCTCCGCCCATTGTATTATTTTGGTCACTTCTTTCATCGCCAGGGAACTCCTTGTTCCCCCCTGATGATTGATATACGCAACAGTCGTCATGTTGTCTGATTGGAATCTTATGAATCTGGCCTTTGCTAGCTGAGGCCATTGAATATCGCTCTTAGTTCCAGAATGTTTATCGGGAGAAGAGACTCTTCCCGAGACCATAGTCCCTGAGCTTTCAGGGATTCCCAGACCGCGCCCCAGCCCACTAGGCTGGCGTCGGTCGTGACGATGACCCACTCTGGACTGCGGAAGCTCATTCCCTGGGACAGGTGATCCTGGGTTAGCCACCAACGGAGTGAGTCTCTGGTCTTCTGATCTACTTGAATCACTGGAGACAAGTCTGTATAGTCCCCATTCCACTGTTTCAGCATGCACAGTTGTAATGGTCTTAGATGAATTTGCGCAAAAGGAACTATGTCAATTGCTGCAACCATCAATCCTACTACTTCCATGCACTGAGCTACGGAAGGACGAGGAATAGAATGAAGAACTTGACAAGCGTTTAGAAGTTTTGACTTTCTGACTTCTGTCAAGAAAATCCTCATTTCTAAGGAATCTATTATTGTTCCCAAGAAGGGAACTCTTGTCGACGGAGACAGGGAACTTTTTCCTATGTTCACCTTCCATCCGTGAGATCTGAGAAAGGCCAGAACGATGTCTGAGTGAGCCTTTGCCTTTGAAAGAGACGACGCTTGTATTAGAATGTCGTCCAAGTACGGTACTACTGCAATGCCCCTTGGTCTTAGAACCGCTAGAAGGGATCCGAGTACCTTTGTGAAAATCCTTGGAGCAGTGGCTAACCCGAATGGGAAGGCCACAAACTGGTAATGTTTTTTGTGGATAGGGATATGTAGATACGCATCCTTTAGATCCACGGTAGTCATAAATTGACCTTCCTGGATTGTGGGTAGAATCGTTCGAATGGTTTCCATCTTGAACGATGGTACTCTGAGAAATTTATTTAGGATCTTTAAATCCAGGATTGGTCTGAAAGTTCCCTCTTTTTTGGGAACTACAAACAGATTTGAGTAAAATCCCATTCCTTGTTCCGCCGTTGGAACTGGGTGTATCACTCCCATCTTTAACAGGTCTTCTACACAATGTAAGAATGCCTGTCTCTTTATTTGGTTTGAGAATAAGTGAGACATGTGGAAGCTTCCCCTTGGGGGTAGTTCCTTGAATTCCATAAGATAACCCTGAGAAACTATTTCTAGCGTCCAGGGATCCTGAACATCTCTTGCCCAAGCCTGAGCAAAGAGAGAGAGTCTGCCCCCCACTAGATCCGGTCCCGGATCGGGGGCTACTCCTTCATGCTGTTTTGTTAGCAGCGGCAGGCTTCTTGGCCTGCTTACCCTTGTTCCAGCCTTGCATCGGTTTCCAGGCTGGTTTGGTCTGTGAGGTATTACCCTCTTGCTTAGAGGATGTAGAATTAGAGCCCGGTCCGTTCCTGAAATTACGAAAGGAACGAAAATTAGACTTATTCTTGGCTTTGAAAGGCCTATCTTGTGGGAGGGCGTGGTCCTTTCCCCCAGTGATGTCTGAGATAATCTCTTTCAATTCTGGCCCAAAGAGAGTTTTACCCTTGAAGGGGATATTAAGCAATTTTGTCTTGGATGATACATCCGCTGACCAAGACTTTAGCCAAAGCGCTCTGCGCGCCACAATTGCAAACCCTGAATTTTTCGCCGCTAATCTAGCTATTTGCAAAGCGGCATCTAAAATAAAAGAGTTAGCCAACTTAAGTGCGTGAACTCTGTCCATAACCTCCTCATATGGAGTCTCTCTACTGAGCGACTTTTCTAGTTCCTCGAACCAGAACCACGCTGCTGTAGTGACAGGAACAATGCACGAAATGGGTTGAAGAAGGTAACCTTGCTGTACAAAAATCTTTTTAAGCAAACCCTCCAATTTTTTATCCATAGGATCTTTGAAAGCACAATTATCCTCGATAGGAATAGTAGTGCGCTTGTTTAGAGTAGAAACTGCCCCCTCGACCTTAGGGACTGTCTGCCATAAGTCCTTTCTGGGGTCGACCATAGGAAATAATTTCTTAAACATAGGAGGGGGAACAAAAGGTATGCCGGGCTTCTCCCATTCCTTATTCACTATGTCCGCCACCCGCTTGGGTATAGGAAAAGCGTCGGGGTGCACCGGAACCTCTAGGAACTTGTCCATCTTGCATAATTTTTCTGGAATGACCAGGTTGTCACAATCATCCAGAGTAGATAACACCTCCTTAAGCAGTGCGCGGAGATGTTCTAATTTAAATTTAAATGTCACAACATCAGGTTCAGCCTGTTGGGAAATTTTTCCTGAATCTGAAATTTCCCCATCTGACAAAACCTCCCTCATGGCCCCTTCAGATTGGTGTGAGGGTATGACAGAACAATTATCATCAGCGCCCTCCTGCTCTTCAGTGTTTAAAACAGAGCAATCGTTCTCTCTCTGATATGCAGGCATTTTGGATAAAATATTTGCTATGGAGTTATCCATTACAGCCGTCAATTGTTGCATGGTAATAAGCATTGGCGCGCTAGAAGTACTAGGGGCCTCCTGCGTGGGCAAAACTGGTGTAGACACAGAAGGAGATGATGTAGAACCATGTCTACTCCCTTCATCTGATGAATCATCTTGGGCAACTTCATTATCTGTGACAGTACTGTCCTTACTTTGTTTGGACGCTTTGGCACAATTATCACATAATTTAGAAGGGGGAGACACATTGACTTTCATACATATAGAACATAGCTTATCTGAAGGCACAGACATGTTAAACAGGCTTAAACTTGTCAGTAAAACCCAAAAACCGTTTTAAAACAAAACCGTTACTGTCTCTTTAAATTTTAAACAGAGCACACTTTATTACTGAATATGTGAAAAAATATGAAGGAATTGTTCAAAATTTACCAAAATTTCACCACAGTGTCTTAAAGCATTAAAAGTATTGCACACCAATTTTTAGAGCTTTAACCCTTAAAATAACGAAACCGGTTACAGTTTTAACCCCTCTACAGTCCCAGCTACAGCCTTTGCTGCAACTCTACCAAGCCCAGAGGGGAATACGATACCAAATGACGCCTTCTAGGAACTTTTCCAACTATCTTCAGGTCCTCACACATGCATTTGCATGTCTTGCTCTCAAAAACAACTGCGCAGTAACGGCGCGAAAATGAGTCTCAGCCTACAACTGGGAAGGCCCTTCCTGACTGGAAAAGGTGTCTAACATAGTGCCTGACGTTAAAAAACGTTCCCCAAGTTTATAAGTGTGAAATACCAGCATAAACATGTATAAAATGCCCAAATAAAGCAATCGATTTTGCCCATAAAAGTGTCTACCAGTTTTATAGCCCATATTAAGCCCTTTATTCTGCTTGAGACTAAGAAAATGGCTTACCGGTCCCCATGAGGGGAAAAGACAGCCTTCCAGCATTACACAGTCTTGTTAGAAATATGTCTAGTCATACCTTAAGCAGAAAAGTCTGCTAACTGTTTCCCCCAACTGAAGTTATTTCATCTCAACAGTCCTATGTGGAAACAGCAAAGGATTTTAGTTACTGTCTGCTAAAATCATCTTCCTCTCACAAACAGAATTCTTCATCTCTTTCTGTTTCAGAGTAAATAGTACATACCAGTACTATTTTAAAATAACAAACTCTTGATAGTAGAATAAAAAACTACAACTAAACACCACATACTCTTAACCATCTCCGTGGAGATGTTGCCTGTGCAACGGCAAAGAGAATGACTGGGGTGGGCGGAGCCTAGGAGGGACTATATGGCCAGCTTTGCTGGGACTCTTTGCCATTTCCTGTTGGGGAAGAGATATTTCCCACAAGTAAGGATGACGCCGTGGACCGGACACACCAATGTTGGAGAAAGTTAAACCCGCAAGGAGATTTAGCCTCATGGGAAACATCACATTACAGTACATTGCATAAAGTAAAATGAAACGATCTTACCAGAATCAACGCCGTGGAACAGGAACGCGGCCTTTCAAGTGTGACGAATAGTAACATCGCCTCCGTCATGGACTTGAGAAAAAAAAGCAG
Source organism: Bombina bombina (assembly GCF_027579735.1). Taxonomy (NCBI): domain Eukaryota; kingdom Metazoa; phylum Chordata; class Amphibia; order Anura; family Bombinatoridae; genus Bombina; species Bombina bombina. The sequence goes on from NC_069501.1 coordinate 468,774,367, forward strand.
GCAGCAAATCGAAGTTCGACAACGCTGATTGCTTGAGGAGCTGTTAATCTGAGTCAGGATGGTTTCACAGAAACTTCCTGCATCTTCGGACTCTAACTTTCATCCAAGCCCTCACTGAGAGACTAACAGGACTACTTAAAACTCCTGTCCCATGCTGAAGAGTACTACCCTCCCATAAGAGACAAAAACAAAAATTAAAAATTCTGACACGTCTCTGCCAACCTCCTGAGATGAAAGGCAAAGAATGACTGGAGGATGAGGGGAGTGGAAGGAGTATTTAAGCCTTTGGCTGGGGTGTCTTTGCCTTCTCCTAGTAGCCAGGTTCTTATTTCCCAAAAGTAATGAATGCAGCTGTGGACTCTTTCCATTTAAAAAGAAAACATTTATGCAAATAAAAATCTAGTGAATAATGTCCCTTTAATGATTATTTAAATAACAAATATTAAATCACTGCCTCAATCTGATTTACAGCTAGATAATTGCCTTGTCTCTGGCAATGTTTTCTGTCCTTTTTCCAAACTTAGTCTTCATTTATAACGTACTCAAAAAACCTAAACACACATACAGTATCAGGTAAAAGTTTTGACACAACTGACCGTATTTATGTTTTTCAACATCTTTTAATCTAAAGGCTGATGCTTAAATGATTAAGATTTATAGCCTAATATAAATTGCAAAGCTGATGTCTATGTATGAATTTTACAAAACAAAACATTTTACTTAAAAACAAACAAAAAAAATGTTTAAAAGGTTTCCAGAGGTGGAAAATCTTGAACCACAATGATTAAATAATATTTTAGTGCAGAGGTTGACAATTCTGTTTAAAATGTAGGAGCCAGTAAGAATATTTAGGCGCCAGACATATTCTTAGGAGCCAAACTGTGATATTTTATATAGATATATAGGGAATAACCCAAAAAGTTAGGAGCCAGAGGTAAAAGTCTAGGAGCCAGTGGCTCCCTGGCTCCTAGGTTTGTCGAGCCCTGTTTTAGTGAATGTGCCCCTTTAACATGACAGTATATGGTTAGTCTTATTTGGAAAAAGGCTAGTGTTACTGGTTGTGGTAGTCCATGATATGACAAGCAAAGCTAAATTTAGCTAAGAGAGACAGCAGTAAAACATTGCTTTAAGAAATGAAGGTCAGTCAATCTGGGGAATTTCACGAACTTCAAATGTTTTTTCAATTGCAGTGGCAAAAATCATTAAATGGACATTAAACCCCAAAAAAATCGTTCATGATTCAGACAGAGAATACAATTTTAAACAACATTCCAATTTACTTCTATTATCTAATTTGCTTCATTATTTAGATATCCTTTATTAAAGAAACAGCAATCCACATGGGTGAGCCAATCACATGAGGCATCTATGTGCAGCCACCAATCAGCAGCTACTGTGCCTATCTAGATATGCTTTTCAGGACAGAATATCAAGAGAATGAAGCAAATTAGAAAGTTGTTTTAAATGGTATTCTCTATCTGAATCATGAAAGAAAAAATTAGGGTTTAATGTCCCTTTAAGAACATATGATAAAAAAAAAGTCCTCATGAAGATCGCCACAGGAAAAGCTTATTAGAGTCACCTGTCTGAAAAATCACCAATTACAGCACCAAAGGATAAATCTCTACATAAACTGTTTAGAGAAGCCTACACAAACCAGGTCTTCCATGTAGAACTGTTGCAAAAGAAACCACAACTAAAAGGTGAAAAATAAAGAGGAGAGAGACTTGCTTGGGCTAAGCGACACAGGCAGTGGACATCAGACTTTAGTGACACACCATCCCCTCTGGTTTGCACTCAGTTGAGCCATTATTTGTTTTTAAACAGGGTAATCACCCAAAACACAATATGTCAGAGTATATGACCAAGAGGGAGAGTAATGAAGAGCTACATCTGTTGACCTGGCTGGCTACATCTGTTGACCTGGCCTCCAGTCACCTGACCTAAAGCCAAAAGGGATGGTTTTGAGTTGGACCAAAGAGTGAAGGAAATGCAGATAATAAGCACCCAACATATATTGGAATAACTCAAGAGGCCAGATGAGATGTTGCCAATAGTGTGGTATCAATGGAAATGGTGACTAATTTAAAACGAGGTAAATAAAAATCAATTATTTAAAAAAAAAAAAAAAAGGATTTTTTTAAATAAAATGTTTTTGAGGAATAGTTAAATTTGAATCCAAAAGGTTATTCCTCTTGAAATATAGATTTGTTTTTAATTATATAGCAATATGATGTGTATTCATGGCTGCAATGTGTTTATTTATTGGTAAATGAATTCCATTAATACATTCACAATGTCATACTTTCCCAAAGGGTTCTATCAGATTATTTTGGACAATTTTTCTATCTTGAAGATGATATCACATATTATTGGTTTTGTAGTTCTGAAAACGGAGTTTGTGTCTGCAGAAATATCATGCCCCTTCTTCACAGCAAATGTTATAAAATAACGTACAGAGTTCAGAAATAGACCTAAAAGGGACATAATAATGAAAGATAAGTTTTGGGTTTCAAATTTACTTCTATTATCAGATTTGCTTCATTCTCTTGGAATCCTTTGTTGAAGGAGAACAATACTGTACTGGGGCCTAGCTGAATACATTGGGTGAGACAGTGACAAGCAGCTAGCTGACAGCAGTGATAAAAGTAAATCGAAAAAAACTTTCTGATTTATTTTTATCATCAAATTTGCTTTGTTCTCTTGGTATTCTTAGTTGAAAGCTAAACCTAGGAGGTTCATATGCTAATTTCTTAGACCTTTAAGGCTGCCTCTTATCTGAATGAATTTGCCTTTTTTCACCAGTAGAGGGTTTTAGTTCACGCGTGTCATATAGATAATGCTGTGCTCATGCACATAGTTACCTAGGAGTCAGCACTAATTGGCTAAAATGCAAGTCTGTCAAAATAACTGAAATAAGGGGGCAGTCTGCAGAGGCTTAGATACAAGGTAATAACAGAGGTAAAATGTATATTATTATAACTGTGTTGGTTATGCAAAACTAGGGAATGGGTAATAAAAGGGATTATCTATCTTTTAAAACAATAAAAATTCTGGTGTAGACTGTCCATTTAATCTCGCAACTACTACAAACACCATTAAACAGAATCGTGTAAACCTCACCAATAACCTAGTGCTGCCACCTACCTGCTGCTGCTGGAAGTGCAAGAGTTCTGCTGAACTCAGTTCTCCGTTGGTCTCTCCACTGGCTCCTCCTTCCCTAACACTACCTCCATCTGATTGGTTTGGAAGACTGCCAACACCATTCTGGCTCGTTGGTGTGGATCGTATTGACTCTGATGCCGATTCCACCATCATGTCTTGTTTTAATCACCTGAAAAATAGAAAGACCACTTCAGAACACAAAGAAAATTATGTCACAAGGTCAGGGGAATCCCCTGAATTACTCATAAAACTCTATTAATCAATATTAGGATATTATGGCTGAGCATGAGTAACATATAAATAATATCAAACCCAAAAGTACCAATAGCAAAAACACATTTTTTGCTAGTGACATGATTACATAAAGCATTTTTAATTTAGCACCTTCCTCCAGAAGGAGACTTAAAGCACTTTAAACACACAGTATAAACTGATTAGTGCCAGCTGATAAAAATGAGTTGCTATTAATACCTAACGTAATGGCAGAGAATTTATCAACTTTAAACGGATGAAAGTCTGATTTGGTCCTGCTGCTACTAGAGTCTGGAACACTGCGGTACTTCTGTCGACCAATTAACCAGTTGGCTTAGTGTAATATGAGGCAGGCAATTAAACTCTTTTATTAAAGGCTAACAAAAAGGACTATTACGAGCAAACCAATACTACAATAACCTATATAAAGTATTTAGTAGAGTATTTAGTGTCCAATTACACCAACTTTAAACGAGCATCAATGATAGTCAAAGTAACCACTTCTATTAGGGGCATTCTAGTATAAACAAAGAACACTCAAATCTCAGAACATTTTTTTTATTTTTAAAAAAATAGGATTTCTTTTGGAATGCAGTTAAATTCATAGCCAAAGCTCTGCTCCTGTGTCACTCCACAAGAGGATATAGCTTGTGAGCCAATCACTAAAGTGTATGGTCCAATGCGTGGCCAAATCCTCTTGTGTCAAGACAAGCTTTGATTATGTTTAATCATTTTAAAGTTAAAATACGTAGTAAAGGCAAGGGGAATTTGTTTTAAAATTAGAACTATTTAACAAATCCACCATTAATTGGACAAAGTAAAATGTGAAAGACAATTTAAAAAATAATTGCAGTATAAAGGATCTTAATTTGTTTAAAAAAACCTTTAGACTTGGATGATTTATTATATTATTATTTTTTAGCAACACAACAAAAAAAATGTCTTGTAATTGCATTCTTATACAAACAATTCTAAGGCACTGTGTGTTTGCAAAATGTGTCTATATTGAATTATTAAAGGGCCACTAAACCCAAAATCTTTTTTTCATGATTCAGATAGAGAATAGAAATGTAAACATTACAATTTACTTCCATAATTTATTTTGCTTCATTTTTTAAATATCCTTATTTGAAGAAAAAGCAATGCACATGGTGAGCCAATCACATGATGCTTCTATGTGCAGCAACCAATCACCAGCTAGTGAGCATATCTAGATATGCTTTTCATCAAAGAATATCAAGAGAATAAAACAAATTAGATAAATATAAGTAAATTCGAAAGATGTTTAAAATTGCATTCTCTTTCTAAATCATAAAAGAAAAAATGTGGGTGGCATGTCCCTTTAATGAAAAAAATAAACAAATAACCTTAACTAACTCCATGTAAAGCATACGCACCAATCAGAAATGTATATATACACATATACATTTATATTAAAGCGACAGTACACTGTAAAATAGTTTTTATATGAATGTATTTTCAATGACTTTTTATACAAGCTGCAGAGTATAAAACGTATGAGAAATTGCATTTTCAGGTTTATTTGTGTATATGAAGTAGCTGGTTTGGTGCTTTTAAACCACAGCCTATTACAATGGGTTGAGCTTCAGGTAATATCAGATCTCATTATGTTATCACTTTGTGTACACACACTGGTTTCCTTATCTTACATTTGTCTGGAAAACTAAAGCTCAATACATGGATAGAACAATGGGAAATTATCATGTTATTACTTAAAGGGACACTCAAGTCAAAATTAAACTTTCATTATTCAGATAGAGAATGCAATTTAAAACAACTTTTCCAATTTACTTCCATTAACAAAATGTGCAGAGTCTTTTTATATTTAAACTTTTTGAGTCACCAGCTCCTACTGAGCATGTGCAAGAATTCACAGAATAAGCGTATATGCATTTGTGATTGGCTGATGGCTGTCACATGGTACGTGTATGCATTTGTGATTGGCTGATGACTGTCACATGGTACAGAGGGAGTGGAAATAGCCATAACTTTTAAAATTGTCAGAAAAAAATCTACTATTCATTTGAAGTTCAGACTAAGTGCTATGGCATTGTCTTGTTATCTTGCATTTGTTGATTATGCAAATCTACAGTGTGGAATGGTCCTTCAAAGGGACACTGAACCCAAAAATATTTTCTGATTCAGATAGACCATACAATTTTAAGCAACTTTCTAATTTACTCCTATTATCAATTTTTCTTCGTTCTCTTGCTATCTTTATTTGAAAAAGAAGGCATCTAAGCTAAGGAGCCAGACAATTTTTTGTTTAGGACACTGGACAGCACTTTATTGGTGGGTGACTTTATCCAACAATCAGCAAGAACAACCCAGGTTGTTCACCAAAAATGGGCCGGCATCTAAACTTACATTCTTGCTTTTCAAATAAAGATACCAAGAGAATGAATAAAATTTGATAATAGGAGTAAATTAGAAAGTTGATTAAAATTGCATGCTCTATCTGAATCACAAAAGAAACATTTTGGGTTCAGTGTCCCTTTAACTATCCTACACCCCACTGTGAGTGCCATTTCTTCTGCTGGCTGTGTTTACTTAGGCTATTCAATAACTGAGACTCCAGTATCAAAACTTTCAGTATAGGTTGGGAAAGCACAAGCTAAATTAGCTATTTCAAAGGCCAAAATAGGGGTAAAGGAGCTACTTGTAAACAATTTAATACACTCCAGCAGGTAAAATGGATCATTGGGAACAATTTAAAATCGGAGAAAATATTTGGGTGAACTGTCCCTTTAAGCCTTGCACGCATGTGCTTTGTGCAATGCCTTTTTCAAACAATGAAAATAAACACAAGCTGAGATAACTAAACAACGCATAGCTGTATGTATACCATAGGTTACCAAGGCAGTTCTACAGGACACATACCTTGGTAAACAAAAACAAATATAAAACAAAGGTCAGAATGTTTTCTGTGTGTCAAAGGAAACATGACTTTAGCAGGCACAATGCTGTTGTATGATACACAAGTTAAATTAAACATTCCTGGTTCAGATAGAGAGGCCTATTTATCAAAGGTCTGGCGGAACTTATCCGACAGGGCAGATTAGGTCCGACAGACCTCGCTGAATGCGGAGAGCAATACGCTCTCCGTATTCAGCATTGCACCAGCAGCTCTTGTGAGCTGCTGGTGCAACGCCGCGCCCTGCAGATTTGTGGCCAATCGGCTGCTAGCAGGGGGGTGTCAATCAACCTGATCGGGTTGAATTGCGGCGATGTCTGTCCGTCTGCTCATAGCAGGCGGACAGGGTTATGGAGCAGCAGTCTTTAGACCGCTGCTTCACAACTGCTGTTTCTGGCGAGTTTGCAGGATCGCCAGAAACACGGGCCCTCAAGATCCATTCGGAGCTTGATAAATGGGCCTCATTGTATGCCATTTTAAAATACTTTTTGAAGAGAGCTGGTGATTGGTGGCTATACAGGTATGCCCCTTATCATTGGCTCACCAGATGTGTTCAGTTAACTGCCATTAATGCTGGTCTGGAGCTGATTTTAAGTGTGTACAACCCCTTTTGTACTATTGCTTGCACACACACATTAAAGAGACTGTAAAGTCAAAACTAAAGGGACATTAAACCTAAAGATAGAGCATACAACTTAAAAGAAAGTTTCCAATTTACTTCTATTATCAAATTTGCTTTGTTCTCATTATATTCTTTGGTGAAGAGATATCTGGATAGGTAGTGTGCACGTGCCTGAAGCAATACATGACAGGAAATAGTGCTGCCATTTAGTGTTCCTGCTAATGTATAACATTGTTGCAAAACTGCTGCCATATAGTGCTGCGGACACGTGCACGCTCCTGAGCTTACATGCCGGATTTTCAAAGGATAACAAAAAATGAAGAAAATTTGAAAGTTGTTTAATACTGTATGTTCTATCTGAATCATGAAAGAAAAAAAAAATTGTGTTTTATGTCAATTTAATTAAACTTTCATGATTTGAAAAAAACGTTCCAATGTACTTCTATTTTCAAATGTACTTATTTCTCTTTGTATACTTTGTTAAACAGTAAACCTTGGCAGGCTAAGGAACAGCAATGTGCTACTGGGAGCTAGCTGAACACATCCGGTGAGCCAATGACAAGAGGCATATATGTGCAATCAACCAGCTAGCTCCCTGTAGTGCAATACAGACCATGAGCTCACCTAAGTATGCTTTTCAACAAATGATACAATAAAAATTAAGCAAGTTGGATAATAAAAGTAAATTGGAAAGTTATTTGTAAGTGTATGTTCTGTCTGAATCACAGACGTATAGTTTTGACTTTAGTGTCCCTTTAACTATTAGCACATTTTTCCCTTTTATGTACAAACAAATAAGCAGTCATCTATCTATCTATATCTATCACTGACATATCACGTGCTCTTTTTTTTTTTTCTTTCAATAGCTAAACTCCACCCACCATAATTCTAAGAGCCAATCTGGGCTTTAGTCCACAGATAACAATGTTAGCCACAGTCATAAAGTTAGTATAAAATTCCGTTATCTGATAAAGTCAATTGGATAAATATATGTAGCAAGGTTAGCCTTGAGAAGTCAGCAGGTGCATTTGAACCTCTGAGAATTAGAAATTGTTCAAATTTCAGAGCTAAACTACATGACAAGAGGTTAATTAAATAAAGAAAATATATTAAAAAGTTGTTTCATTACGCATAACTAAACATGTTATATAAAGAATCTCAAGAGGTTTACTGACCCTTTAAGAACAGTTTAAGAGAAAAAAAACTTCAATGTAAGTTTAATAATTATTTTGTTTACTTATCCTGTCAGCTCTTAACAAACGACTTTTTCTACTACCCATATAATTCATACTCAAGTATGCTATAGTTAAAATAGCTGCAACATGCTACCTAGTGATTGCTTAAAAGGGACAGTCTAGTCCTAAACAAACTTTCATTATTCAGATAGAGAATGTAATTTTAAACAATTTTCCAATTTACTTCTTTTACCAATTTTGCTTTGTTCACTTGATATTCTTAGTTGAAAGCTAAATCTAGGAGGTTCATATGTTAATTTCTAAGCCCATGAAGGCCGCCTCTTAGCTCAGGGCATTTTGACAGTTTTTGACCACTAGAGGGTGTTAGATCATGTGTTTCATATAGATAACACTGTGCTCATGCACGTGGAGTTACCTAGGAGCCCGCACTGATTGGCTAAAATGCAAGTCTGTCAAAAGAACTAAAATAAGGGGCAGTTTGCAGAGGTTTAGATACAAGGTAATCACAGAGGTAAAACATATATTATTATAAATGTGTTGGTAATAAAGGGATTATCTATCTTTTAAAACAATAAATATTCTGGTGTAGACTGTCCCTTTAAATTAGTTCAGAAGCCCAAATACATCTGGGTCCTAATGACCCATCTCAAAGATACACAATAAAAACATACCCAGAGTTTAATAAAGCCCGGAGAATACTGCTAGCAGAAACACAATTCATATATTTAGAAAACATTTATTCAGATATTTTTAGTTTGATGTTTAATGACTGATATACACCAATTTAAAAGAAAAAAAAACAACAGACTTTCCCTTTAAAAATTAAATAGCAGTGGTGAGCTGTATTCCAGCTCAGAAATCTTTGGGTCACAGGTCACAGTGACCCTACAGAGACCATGGTGTGTTGCTTTATAACGCCAGCCAAAAAACAGAATTTATGTTTACCTGATAAATTTCTTTCTCCAACGGTGTGTCCGGTCCACGGCGTCATCCTTACTTGTGGGATATTCTCTTCCCCAACAGGAAATGGCAAAGAGCCCAGCAAAGCTGGTCACATGATCCCTCCTAGGCTCCGCCTACCCCAGTCATTCGACCGACGTTAAGGAGGAATAATAGCATAGGAGAAACCATATGGTACCGTGGTGACTGTAGTTAAAGAAAATAAATTATCAGACCTGATTAAAAAACCAGGGCGGGCCGTGGACCGGACACACCGTTGGAGAAAGAAATTTATCAGGTAAACATAAATTCTGTTTTCTCCAACATAGGTGTGTCCGGTCCACGGCGTCATCCTTACTTGTGGGAACCAATACCAAAGCTTTAGGACACGGATGAAGGGAGGGAGCAAATCAGGTCACCTAAATGGAAGGCACCACGGCTTGCAAAACCTTTCTCCCAAAAATAGCCTCAGAAGAAGCAAAAGTATCAAACTTGTAAAATTTGGTAAAAGTGTGCAGTGAAGACCAAGTCGCTGCCCTACATATCTGATCAACAGAAGCCTCGTTCTTGAAGGCCCATGTGGAAGCCACAGCCCTAGTGGAATGAGCTGTGATTCTTTCGGGAGGCTGCCGTCCGGCAGTCTCGTAAGCCAATCTGATGATGCTTTTAATCCAAAAAGAGAGAGAGGTAGAAGTTGCTTTTTGACCTCTCCTTTTACCTGAATAAACAACAAACAAGGAAGATGTTTGTCTAAAATCCTTTGTAGCATCTAAATAGAATTTTAGAGCGCGAACAACATCCAAATTGTGCAACAAGCGTTCCTTCTTTGAAACTGGTTTCGGACACAGAGAAGGTACGATAATCTCCTGGTTAATGTTTTTGTTAGAAACAACTTTTGGAAGAAAACCAGGTTTAGTACGTAAAACCACCTTATCTGCATGGAACACCAGATAAGGAGGAGAACACTGCAGAGCAGATAATTCTGAAACTCTTCTAGCAGAAGAAATTGCAACTAAAAACAAAACTTTCCAAGATAAAAACTTAATATCAACGGAATGTAAGGGTTCAAACGGAACCCCCTGAAGAACTGAAAGAACTAAATTGAGACTCCAAGGAGGAGTCAAAGGTTTGTAAACAGGCTTGATTCTAACCAGAGCCTGAACAAAGGCTTGAACATCTGGCACAGCTGCCAGTTTTTTGTGAAGTAACACCGACAAGGCAGAAATCTGTCCCTTCAGGGAACTTGCCGATAATCCTTTTTCCAATCCTTCTTGAAGGAAGGATAGAATCCTAGGAATCTTAACCTTGTCCCAAGGGAATCCTTTAGATTCACACCAACAGATATATTTTTTCCAAATTTTGTGGTAAATCTTTCTAGTTACAGGCTTTCTGGCCTGAACAAGAGTATCGATAACAGAATCTGAGAAACCTCGCTTCGATAAAATCAAGCGTTCAATCTCCAAGCAGTCAGCTGGAGTGAAACCAGATTCGGATGTTCGAACGGACCCTGAACAAGAAGGTCTCGTCTCAAAGGTAGCTTCCAAGGTGGAGCCGATGACATATTCACCAGATCTGCATACCAAGTCCTGCGTGGCCACGCAGGAGCTATCAAGATCACCGACGCCCTCTCCTGATTGATTCTGGCTACCAGCCTGGGGATGAGAGGAAACGGCGGGAACACATAAGCTAGTTTGAAGGTCCAAGGTGCTACTAGTGCATCCACTAGAGCCGCCTTGGGATCCCTGGATCTGGACCCGTAGCAAGGAACTTTGAAGTTCTGACGAGAGGCCATCAGATCCATGTCTGGAATGCCCCATAGTTGAGTGACTTGGGCAAAGATTTCCGGATGGAGTTCCCACTCCCCCGGATGCAATGTCTGACGACTCAGAAAATCCGCTTCCCAATTTTCCACTCCCGGGATGTGGATAGCAGACAGGTGGCAGGAGTGAGACTCCGCCCATAGAATAATCTTGGTCACTTCTTCCATCGCTAGGGAACTCCTTGTTCCCCCCTGATGGTTGATGTACGCAACAGTCGTCATGTTGTCTGATTGAAACCGTATGAACTTGGTCCTCGCTAGCTGAGGCCAAGCCTTGAGAGCATTGAATATCGCTCTCAGTTCCAGAATATTTATCGGTAGAAGAGATTCTTCCCGAGACCAAAGACCCTGAGCTTTCAGGGATCCCCAGACCGCGCCCCAGCCCATCAGACTGGCGTCGGTCGTGACAATGACCCACTCTGGTCTGCGGAATGTCATCCCTCGTGACAGGTTGTCCAGGGACAGCCACCAACGGAGTGAGTCTCTGGTCCTCTGATTTACTTGTATCTTTGGAGACAAGTCTGTATAGTCCCCATTCCACTGACTGAGCATGCACAGTTGTAATGGTCTTAGATGAATGCGCGCAAAAGGAACTATGTCCATTGCCGCTACCATCAACCCGATCACTTCCATGCACTGAGCTACGGAAGGAAGAGGAACGGAATGAAGTATCCGACAAGAGTCCAGAAGTTTTGTCTTTCTGGCCTCTGTTAGAAAAATCCTCATTTCTGAGGAGTCTATAATTGTTCCCAAGAAGGGAACCCTTGTTGACGGGGATAGAGAACTCTTTTCCACGTTCACTTTCCAGCCGTGAGATCTGAGAAAGGCCAGGACGATGTCCGTGTGAGCCCTTGCTCGAGGGAGGGACGACGCTTGAATCAGAATGTCGTCCAGGTAAGGTACTACTGCAATGCCCCTTGGTCTTAGCACCGCTAGAAGGGACCCTAGTACCTTTGTGAAAATCCTTGGAGCAGTGGCTAATCCGAAAGGAAGCGCCACAAACTGGTAATGTTTGTCCAGGAATGCAAACCTTAGGAACCGATGATGTTCCTTGTGGATAGGAATATGTAGATACGCATCCTTTAAATCCACCGTGGTCATGAATTGACCTTCCTGGATGGAAGGAAGGATAGTTCGAATGGTTTCCATCTTGAACGATGGGACCTTGAGAAATTTGTTTAAGATCTTGAGATCTAAGATTGGTCTGAACGTTCCCTCTTTTTTGGGAACTATGAACAGATTGGAGTAGAACCCCATCCCTTGTTCTCTTAATGGAACAGGATGAATCACTCCCATTTTTAACAGGTCTTCTACACAATGTAAGAACGCCTCTCTTTTTATGTGGTCTGAAGACAACTGAGACCTGTGGAACCTCCCCCTTGGGGGAAGTCCCTTGAATTCCAGAAGATAACCCTGGGAGACTATTTCTAGCGCCCAAGGATCCAGAACATCTCTTGCCCAAGCCTGAGCGAAGAGAGAGAGTCTGCCCCCCACCAGATCCGGTCCCGGATCGGGGGCCAATATTTCATGCTGTCTTGGTAGCAGTGACAGGTTTCTTGGCCTGCTTTCCCTTGTTCCAGCCTTGCATTGGTCTCCAAGCTGGCTTGGCTTGAGAAGTATTACCCTCTTGCTTAGAGGACGTAGCACTTTGGGCTGGTCCGTTTTTACGAAAGGGACGAAAATTAGGTCTATCTTTTGCCTTGAAAGGCCTATCCTGAGGAAGGGCGTGGCCCTTACCCCCAGTGATATCAGAGATAATCTCTTTCAAGTCAGGGCCAAACAGCGTTTTCCCCTTGAAAGGAATGTTTAGTAGCTTGTTCTTGGAAGACGCATCAGCCGACCAAGATTTCAACCAAAGCGCTCTGCGCGCCACAATAGCAAACCCAGAATTCTTAGCCGCTAACCTAGCCAATTGCAAAGTGGCGTCTAGAGTGAAAGAATTAGCCAATTTGAGAGCATTGATTCTGTCCATAATCTCCTCATAAGGAGGAGAATCACTATCGAGCACCTTTATCAGTTCATCAAACCAGAAATATGCAGCTGTAGTGACAGGGACAATGCATGAAATGGGTTGTAGAAGGTAACCCTGCTGAACAAACATCTTTTTAAGCAAACCTTCTAATTTTTTATCCATAGGATCTTTGAAAGCACAACTATCCTCTATGGGTATAGTGGTGCGTTTGTTTAAAGTAGAAACCGCTCCCTCGACCTTGGGGACTGACTGCCATAAGTCCTTTCTGGGGTCGACCATAGGAAACAATTTTTTAAATATGGGGGGAGGGACGAAAGGAATACCGGGCCTTTCCCATTCTTTATTAACAATGTCCGCCACCCGCTTGGGTATAGGAAAAGCTTCTGGGAGCCCCGGCACCTCTAGGAACTTGTCCATTTTACATAGTTTCTCTGGGATGACCAACTTTTCACAATCATCCAGAGTGGATAATACCTCCTTAAGCAAAATGCGGAGATGTTCCAACTTAAATTTAAATGTAATCACATCAGATTCAGCCTGATGAGAAATGTTCCCTGAATCAGTAATTTCTCTAAGCCATCTCCGTGGAGATGTTGCCTGTACAACGGCAAAGAGAATGACTGGGGTAGGCGGAGCCTAGGAGGGATCATGTGACCAGCTTTGCTGGGCTCTTTGCCATTTCCTGTTGGGGAAGAGAATATCCCACAAGTAAGGATGACGCCGTGGACCGGACACACCTATGTTGGAGAAATATACGTATTAAAAAAAAATATTCTAAGAGAAAACAATTTTACTGCTTTCCACCACAGAATAGACAGTAAACACCTTAAGACTTTAACATAAAATGTTTAGTTATGCGTAATGTAACAGCTTTACAATATACTTTCATTGTTTATTTTGCCCCTTTTCACAATTTAGCGCTAAAAAGTGTGGATTTTCTAATTCTCAGAACATGAAATGCACCTGCTGTCTTCTTAAGGCTAACCCTGCTACATATATGTCCCTAATTGGCTTTAGCGACTAACAACTGGAAAACAATGCATTTTATACTAACTTTATGACCTAGGCCAGTCTACAGACTCAAGCCCTGGTGACTGGAGTTTGGCTATTAAAAAACAATTGTAGCAAACTCTAGTTTTAAAAAAGGTTTAGACTTCATTGATGTTATTCTACAGCAGGACAACAAAAATATCTTGTAATTACAAGGTGCTTCATGTCCCTTTAAATTAAACCAGATTTCCTCTTACATGATTTATATGCAAAGTTCTACTATATTAATTAGCTCTTAAAAAGATCACTTTTTTCTCTGCTATATATTCAAACACACACGAATACCCAGAGTCTGTATAATGTCACTGTACAGTTTGTCATCACCTACATATTGTTGTATCTGTTTCAGTATCCTGTCTGCACATTTGTATATCTTTTATGTGGCAGGGTCAACAAATCGGTTTAAAGTTTAGGAGCCTGTAAGAATAGTTAGGAACCAGACAGTGGTATTTGGATATTGATATATAGAGAATAACCCAAAAAGTTAGGAGCCAGGAGTAAAAGTCTAGGTGCCAATGGCTCCATGGCTTCTGGGATTGTTGAGCTCTGTTAAATATGGTATATTGTAAATTTTACAGATTTTGGCCTTTGTATGTTTTGTCTCTCAAATTGTGTATAAATTCCACTCACATATATGGGACCGTATTAAAGTGAAGCTAAAGTTACCTTGACGCCAATACAGAATCCAATTCTTTGTTGAAAATGAATGGGACTTTAATTCATTGTTTTTTACATTTTTACTTCCAAATCCAGTAATTTCAATTATAATTCCCTTTTTTCCGATTTTCCCAATCAACCAGTTTATTTTTAATTTTTTGGTCACATTTTTAGAGCAGCCAGTTGAAATTCTAGCCGTTAGGCGGCCGTGACCCTATGTCATCCGCCTACTCGATGTACTGCGCATGCACTAGAGTATTTATTCTTCACAGAGTACACGCGCATTCTAGTTTTGCGTATGCATACTTGTTCTGCTTAAGGCGGCTTGTTCTAGGTGAAGGGAGATGGGTGTGCTGAGAATCGCGCATGCGCAGTTACAACGCTCATAGTGAAAGCGCTTCTGCTGTTACGTATAGAGCTGGGTGGGACCGCTCTATACGTAACAGCACTTCAAATCCAGATATAGAGGTTGGGAGGAGTTATCGACGGAACAGTAGGGAAAAATATAGATAAAAATAAAATATATATTTTTTTTTTTATAAAATCAAGTAAGCGATTAGCATATTCTATGTTGAAGGAATACATTGATATATTCCAGTTAAATAAACTTTACCTTTACTTTAAGTATCTTTGAATTCATATTCTCTCTCATTATTTTTTTCTCATTCTAGACATGTGTCTATCAATACAATACCACAACAGACTAATATACACACAACTATACCCTGATAAAAGACAGACAGCTATCATGAAATATGCTGGCTTCTTCAGAAACGGTCTATACAGGTCAATTTTTACCTAAAGCAAATGTACTGCACACAATTATAATGTAATTAGTTTCTACAGATCCCAAATGTGTCAGAAATATAATGTATGAGCAATACAAGCTTTTGATATTCTATGCAGCTGATTCACTAAAACACACTCCACTCTCAGGTTCTTTAGTGAATTAGGTCCTTTGAATAACATAGGAACAGGTGAAGCTGGAAAGGCCTGGGACTATATGGTTTCTGTGCATAGGCCAAGTATAATAAATGGAAAATTAGATTAGACAGACATATAGATTGGATAGATAGATGCACAGAGGCTACTATAATTCACGAGTCCTGGATAAAAAGTTGCCAGCCGCAAAAGAAAGAAGCCATATTTCTTATCCCCTGCAAATTTCAAGAACAAGTGGACATTTTTATCCCTAGTAAATATATTAGCTTTGGGGCCAAAGGTAAATTTGTGAAGGTGTCTGCAGGCAGTAATGATGTAAAGTATGTGGAAGAGGGCATTTTGCTACTAGGTGCAGATTCAGAGCCCTAGCAACGTAGGCTACCTCATGCTGTTAGTTAATCTCTATGCCACCTCATTGGTTGCAGATTAAAAAATGCCTGTGACTGATCTAAGTAGGTTGACCGACAACCCCAACTCGTGGGATTGGCTGGACAAAAGCAGGAGTCAAATTTGCAGAAGAGAGTTCTTGTACAGATGCTGGATCGTTGTTGGCAAATACAGACAGGTTCCCTGCCTTGGAACATTGTCTGTCCACAGCTTCTGAAATGTGGTACTATATCTCAAAGATGGTAAATAAATAAAAAGGTACAGAAAGACTAACCCGTCATGTTGAGTTAGGAATGGAAAAAAAATGGAATATAAAAAATGCTTTTAAATGTTTGCTAAAGATCGGCTAACCACAACCAGTATGAATATCAATGATAACAAACAACCTAGAGGATTATATGTTTGTGATACTTTCACCCAAGGCTTTACTTTCCCTACAAAAGTTCAACAAAAGAACACTTTATAATCACAAGATTTTTCTGATATCTTGCAATAAATGAATATACTAAGCAAGTGTGGAACGTTTAAAGCATTAAAACACTGTATTTGCTGCAATTGTTTTTTAATAGCCAGACTCCCAGACCACTTGCCTTTTTTGTAGTAACCCATCTGGACTTGTAACTGAAGTAAACTTAGCTAGCCACAGTCATTTATTTAGCAAAAATCACTGTTTCATCTTCTCACTGAGGCCCGTTAGGGACATCTACAAAGCAGGGTAAGGCTTGTAAAGTCTGTAGTATGCATATCTAGTTCTCAGCACTGGAGAGCCTGCTATTTTCAGGAAAAGGGGGCAAAATAAAAAATGAACATATATATACTGCAACATTTTTTGTTTGTTTGTTTTTATTATTAAACATTTTATCTTATAATCCTAAAGTGTTTGTGTTTACTGTCCCTTTAAGCCTTGCAGTAGTATATAGTGCCATCCTGGCATAGTATACACAGATCACTCTAAGTATTATCTCCGTATACCCCAGCAACTTTACATTTTTGCAGATGGTGCCAGCTTTGCAGACACAGTTCCAAATTCTTTTGGAACAGCATTGCATCATGTGATGCCAAAGAACAGAACCTAATAGGTAGAACAAGGAAAACAAGCAGACACGGTAAACAGAAAAACAAATATTCACTCTAATCCCAGTTAATATTTGTGCAGTCCTCTGGAGTCTGGGAAGCTTACGCAAAAAAAACAAAACAACAAGTATGTAGACTGCCCTGTGAAGATAGAAACGGGTTAAATAAAGCTTAGAGAGCACTGAATACTCGCTTAGAAACGATAATGTGACACGAGAACACACACAAAGTGTAGAACGTATCAGTATAACCCACACCATGCACTCTCAGAACTTAAAAGGGAATGACTACATTAAAGCCAGCGTTGGCAAGCTCCCTTACGTCACACGTGACTACAAACTACTTACCCATCACCATTCACAGGCAGAAAGCGAATCACAACTGTGATCTAGGAAATGTGCCAGCAGTTAAGTCTGCAGCCTGCACGTGAAGTGCATTTGCTACCACACTGTGCACGTCCAGCTTCGCTCTATCTATGTAGTGTTATTATTTTGAGGGTGGCTGAGAGAGGAGAGGAGGGGGGGGGGGGGATTGTTCTTAGTTTCCGTGCCCATCTCAGTGAGCAAACATTGCAGGGCGTTGGGAGTTAGTTTGCAGCCGACACTGAGAACTGGCCAATCCACATTCTGCTCTGCAGGTCACACTGAGCAGGGCAGGGAGGGGCAAGATAAGGAGGGTGAGAGCTTATTGTTTTACTCGCACACCTGACATAAATGCTGGGGTGAAGGGTCTCGGACTCTGTACTCCCACACCCCCTTTCATATAGATATGACCTGCTCTGTCCCTATATTTGCTGACACATTTAATGAGAGCAAAGCACTATACTCATGAACAAAAGCACTGTGCATGTAATTCATGCATATGTGCAAAACAATGAACAAATATATAGGTAGTGAAGTGTATCTGCATAGATATATGAGTTTATGTTTACATTACATATAAACTTGAGAGCCTACATACAATTGTAATGTGTAGATATATGTGCACAACAGTATCTATATGTAGGTGAAAGGTGCACCTTGTGCGGAGCAGTGTGTCTCTAAATATGTGCAAATTGTGTAATTGACCACACTATTGTAAACGCACATATGTTTACAGTTGTATTTTTTGCAGTGGGTATGTATCTGTACATGTGAAATATGACAATATGTGCACAGCAGAATATATATATATATACATACATACATACATATACACACACACACACACACTGTATATATATACACACACACACTGTATATACACACACACACACACACACAGTTTGGGACCGGAAAAGGTTTGGATTTTGGATTATTTGAATCTGTAAAATGGGACAGTTTGGAGAGGGAACAGGGACAAGTTTAATAAACAATGTCTTATGACATTTAGGCAATATTTAACTTGTCATAATACAGCTTATACATGCAACTTGAAGGTAGTTTTATATAATTTTCTTAAATCATTTTGTATACATATTATCATCAGAAAGATAGTACAGCACTGTAATACAAAGGTAATAATTGTTGTTTTAAAAACATCTAGACTGTTATTTGCATTTGAAATCACAAAAAACAAAAACACAGGCAGAGAAGATTGTGTTTACTGGTTACTGGTGGAGAAAATTTAAATTTTAAATAATTTTATTTAAAAAGAATAATAAAAAAATATATATATACAGGTATATTATATATTGGAGTTACGGATTTGTAGTGTATATATCTTTTTTTGTAAGGGAAAAGGCGCCAGTACTCACTGATTATTGATTGATATATTCTGCTCAGTTAAAAAAAAAAAAAAAAAAAAAAGAGATATTTGGTGTTTTGTGCTGCCCTAGGCACTTAGTCAAGGTAGAGGGAATTATGAATAGTTCCAAATACCAGACAATATTGGCACAAAACCTTCAGGCTTCTGCTAGAAAGCTGAAGATGAAGAGGAACTTCATCTTTCAGCATGACAACCCCCCAAAGCATACATCCAAATCAACAAAGGAATGGCTTCACCAGAAGAAGATTAAAGTTTTGGAATGGCCCAGTCAGAGCCCAGACCTGAATCCAATTCAAAATCTGTGGGGTGATCTTAAGTGGGCTGTGCACAAGAGATGCCCTCACAATCTGACAGATATGGAGTGTTTTTGCAAAGAAGAGTGGGCAAATCTTGCCAAGTCAAGGATGTGCCATGCTGAAAAACTCATACCCAAAAAGACTGAGTGCTGTAATAAAATCAAAGGGTGCTTCAACAAAGTACAGATGGCCCTCGTTTTACAATGGTTCAATTTACACCGTTTCAGAATAACAAACTTTTTTTCCAGTCATGTGACTGCTATTGAAAAGCATTGAGAATCAGTGCATTTATTAAAAAAGCCAGTAGGTGGAGCTGTCCGCTTGTGTTGCAGCAAAGCCAAGCAAGCTAAAATTAATCAGTTTAAAGGGATACTAAACCCAATTTTTTTCTTTCATGATTCAGATACAGCATGAGATTTTAAGCACCTTTTTAATTTACTCCATCAATTTTGTTCTCATGCTATCTTGATTTGAAAAAGCAGTAATGTAAGCTTTAGAGCCGGACCATTTTTTGTTCAGCACCTGGGTAGCACTTGCTGATTTGTGGCTAAACGTAGCAAACCAATCAGCAAGCTCTACCAAGGTGCTGAACTAAAAATGGGCTGGCTCCTAACCTTTTATTACTGCTTTTTCAAATCAAGATAACATGAGAACAAAGAAAAATTGATAATAGGAGTATATTAGAAAGTTGCTTAAAATTGCATGTTCTATCAGAATCATGAAAGAAAAGATGTGGGGTTAGTATCCCTTTAAACAGACCTGAGCTATCAAGCAGATTTCAAAGGAACAAGATCTTCCTGTCTATAAATCAGTCCAGATTGGAATGCATAGAAAGAACTGTTTGCGGAAAAATGCAAGTGAAGTCTGTGTTGTGTGATTATTTTATTAGGTTTATAATGCTGTCTAGAATTTAAAGTCTTCATTTCAAAGCTTTAAAAATAAAGTATTAGGTGTTACTTATGACAATTTTGAGAGGGGCCTGGAACTTAACTCCCTCACTTCCCATTGACTTACATTATAAACTGGGTTTCAATTTACAACGGTTTCGATTTACAACCATTCCTTCTGGAACCTAACCCCGGCGTAAACTGAGGGCTACCTGTATTAGTTTAAGGGTGTGTACACTTATGCAACCATATTATTTTAGGTTTTTATTTCTACTTCCCTCCACCTAAAATATTTTAGTTTGTTTTGCAATTGAGTTGTACAGTTTATAGGTCACATTAAAGGTGGAAAAAGTTCTGAAATGATTTAACTTTGTCTAATTTTTTTACATCACAGAAACCTGACATTTTAACAGGGGTGTGTAGACTTTTTATATCCACTGTATATGAAAGGTTCAGAGTTATCTCTATACTGTAAGCTCCATTGGCACTCTTATTATCCGCCCTAGAATGTAAGCTCCTTAGGCAAAATCTGCCCCCCTCCAAGTGCCTTGTTTGCCTAGGCCAAAATACGCCCCTGATAGATATATATATATATATATATATATACACACACACACTCCTGGAAAAACGGATGCACTCTCAGGTCTTTTTAGTGAAGAAAAAAATATTTACTGTAACGTTTTCAGGGACTTCTTCCCCGTCATCAGCAGCAGATGCTGATGACGGGGAAGAAGTCCCTGAAAACGTTACATTAAAGATTTTTTTCTTCACTAAAAAGACCTGAGAGTGCATCCGTTTTTCCAGGAGTATCCATTGCATGTTTGCACCCAGGTAGATGTCCCAAGGAGGGTAACACTGTATTGTGAACGGTATTTATATATATATATATATATATATATATATATATATATATATATATATATATATATATATAATGCATTACCTTATTGAAGCATTAAGATAAGGAGACTCACAACTTTCTAATTTTGATACATATATCTATATAGAAACATCTGTCTGAAATTGTGTGGGCGGCTCCTTTTGTCTTACTTGGTACTAAAATATAAATAAATCTGTAAAAAGTTTGTTAATACTCATGTGAAAAAGCAGGGATTTATTTCTCTATCTTAATGACAATTATAAATATGAACTTCCTGCAATATGCTTAAAGGTACACTAAACCCAAAAAATGTCTTCATGATTCAGATAGAGAATACAAATTTAAACAACATTACAATTTACTTCTATTATTTATTTTGCTTCATTTTTAAGATATCCTTAGTTGAAGAAAAAGCAATACACATGGGTGAGCCAATCACACGAGGCTCCTATGTGCAGGAACCAATCAGCAGCTACTGAGCCTATCTAGATATGCTTTTCAGCAAAAGAATATCAAGAAAATAAAACAAATTAGATAATAGAAGTAAATTAGAAAATTGTTTAAAATTGCATGCTCTTTCTAAATCATGAAAGAAAAAATTGTGGTTTTCATGTCCCTTTAAAGGGACATTCTAATAGTAAAAGAACGGAATGCTTAGCTTGCTATGTGCCTATTGTAGTGGAAAACTAGTAAGCTGCAATCCGTTAGAGCAATGTCTACACTACTCACCCTGCAACTCTGCATGTTCAAACCCCTGCACAGCGTCAGAGCAGAAAACAGCCAACGCCAATCGCCTGTGTTCAGCTAGGGAGCTTTAATACATGCAGATCATAAGTGGTACTTAACCTATATATTTAACCCTTTTGTGGGGGTTAAACACAAAGTTCCACAAATTAGAACACTTCATTTTTCCACTACAATAATCATTTTAACCTCTTTTAAAAAGGGTTAAATATTTAGTTGCACTCCTGGAACACCCCCATTTTGATCCAGAAGATAAATGATTCCACTGGAGTGAGCACGTTATGAGTCAGCACTGATTGGCTAAAATGCATGTCTGTCAAAAGAACTGAAATAAGGGGGCAGTCTGCAGAGGCTTAGATACAAAATAATCATAGAGGTAAAAAGTATATTTGTATAACTGTGTTGGTTATGCAAAACTAGGGAATGGGTAAAATAAAGGGATTATATTTTATAACAAAAATTCTGGAGTTGATTGTCCCTTTAACACAATAATTTTTACTTTTTTATGAGAGAGGAAGAGAGAGAGCGCGAGATATTTTAGTCTCTCTCTATTAAAAGAACATCCAACACCTTGATTTTGTATAAAAATCTGTGCCTGTACCACCATCCCTAAATAGACCAAAAAAGCTCAAATTCTGTAACCAGCAAATACTGTAAATCAAATAGCTGGTTTTGGGAATTTGCAGCATTTTGCAGCAATTTTTTGGTCTCTGTAGTAGAGTTTGGGACAAGCACAGATTTGTACACATCTTTGGATATTTAAAGGGACAGTTTACTCAAAAAATGTCTCCCCTTTAATTTGTTTCCAATGATCCACTTTACCTGCTGGAGTGTATTAAATTGTTTACAAGTAATTCCATTAGCCTCATATTAGCATTTAAAATAGTTTATTTAGCCTGTGGTATCCCCACCCATCCTGAAAGTTTTTGGCCTCCAGGCCAAGCTGTGTTAAAGGGACAGTCAAACCAGAATGTTTGTTGTTTTAAAAGATAGATAATCCTTTTATTACCCATTCCCCAGTTTTGCATAACCAACACAATTATATTAATACACTTTTTACCTCTGTGATTACCTTGTATCTAGGAACCTTCTTCCAGCCCCCTGATCACATGACATTTTATTTATTATCTATTGGCTTTCATTTTAGCCAATTAGTGCAGTGTCTGCCACAATTCACAGGCGTGCTCACAATGTTATCTATATGGCTTACAGGAACTAGCTCTCCCCTGTTGTGAAAAGCAAATACAAAAGTATGTGATTAGAGGCGGCCTTCAAGGGCTTAGAAATTATCATATGAGCCTTCCTAGGTTTAGCTTTCAACTAAGAATACCAAGAGAACAAAGCAAAATTGGTGATAAAAGTAAATTGGAAAGTTGTTTAAAATTGCATGCCTTATTTGAAACATGAAAGTTTTTTTTGGACTTGACTGTCCCTTTAACACAGACAGTAGAAGAAATTACACAAATGAGTTATAGAAGAGATAAGGTAATAAAAATGTTAATCTTCCATTGTTCTCTCCAAGTATTCATGATTGGTTTATGGACAGATAAAATATAAAGAAGCAGGTGATATGTACACAATGTGATTAAGTAATGAGATCTGATTATACCTACAAGCTCAACCCATTTTATAAGGTTGTGGCTTCAAAACACAAAATCAGCTAATTCATATACACAAATAAACCTTAAGAAAGCAATTCTCATACATTTTATACTCTGCAGTTGGTAAAAAAAAGTAATTGGAAACACATTAAGGGGAAAACTATTTTATTGTATACTGTCCCTTTAATGTACCTTTAAAGCAGTGTTTCTCATTTCCAATCCTCAATGAGTCATAAACAGGCCAGATTTATAAAGTTTTACCTTTCCAAGGTTCTATTATATTGAATTTTAAATACATCTTAAAGGGGGTAAGAAAACCCAAATTCTTCTTTTATAATTCAGGTAAAGCATGCCATTTTAAACAATTTTCGAATTTACTTCTGTTATTAAATTGTATTCATTCTCTTGGTATCTTTTATTAAAAAGCATCAAGGTAAGCTCAGGAGCGTGCACGTGTCTGGAGCACAATATAGCAGCAGTTTTGCATTAGCAAGATCACTAGAGGGCAGCACAATTTCCTGCCATGTAGTGCTCCAGATGCCTACCTAGGTATCTCTTCAACACAGAATATCGTGGGAAATAGCACATTTAATAATATAAATAAATTGGAAACTTTTTAAAAATTGTTTGCTCTTAATCACATATTATTTTTTTTGGAGTTTCATATCCCTTAACAATTTAGAAATAAATTGGGAAGTTTAAAAATGTCATGCTCTATCCAATCCAGTTATTATCAATGTTGCTTTGTTCTCTTGGTATCCATTGTTAAAAAATAATACTAGATGAGCTCAGGAGCGTTTTTAAACTATCTGTATATCAAAAATGTTAATAAAGGACAGTAAACGTCTTCTAGTTAACAAGGAACTTCAGTTGATTTGCTATAGAAATAACATATCAGCCAAGTCTAAACATTTTAAAGCAAATTAACATTTTGTTTGCTGCAATAGTTTTTCCAATAGCCAAAACTTCACCCACCACATGCCTTATTTTAGTTGCCAGAGTCTGTGACTGACATGTCCACATTGTTTTGCAGTTTTTATCTTTTAAAGCCAGATAGAAAGATATGTAGCAGAGTTAGCCATGATAAATCAAAAGTATGGTTTTTCAGCTAAGAATTTTTTTTTTTTAGAGCTAAATGAGATGAAAATAGGAGCAAAATAAATAATGAACATACATTGCAAAGTTGTTTTTACTATGCATAGCTAAACATTTTATATAAGAATCTCAAGGTGTTTACTGTCCCTTTAAGTTGGGGCCCCTCTGTGTATGCCAGACCGGAATGAGAGAACGACACACTCAGACTCCCAGCTCTTGAACGTTAAGTACCACCAGAAAAGGAAGAGACTCTTCTACATCTCATTAAGAAGGTAAACATGAGAGCCAGCTAAGTGTCTAATTACGCTTCTAATTAGTCCCTGCTTGTTACTAATGCAAATTAGATTACGCCGCTTAACTACAGCATGTCCACAACACCCTTGTTAATTGCGGCCTTTTGAAATTAAATTACTCCCTAATTAGCATATCAAAGCCATTGATTCTCAGCCAGAAAAGACAAGGGCAAGAGAGAGGCGAGTGCCAAGTGTTGTTAATTAGGGTCGACTAATTAAATTGTGACGTATTATTGCATGGTGAGGTCTTGAGGATAAAGCTGCGCATGTGTAAAAAAAAAAATAGTCAGCTCACTGGGCCTACTGAAGATAAAACAGTTTTAGGTCCAAGGGACAGAAAACTGCTAAAAAATAAATAAAATATATAATACGCTGTTTAAAAGGGACAGTGAAATTAAACTTAAAGGGACATGAAACCCAATCAACTTTCCAGTTTACTTCTATTATCAAAATGTTCTTCCTTCTCTTGGTATTATTTGTTGAAGGAGCAGCATTGCACTACTGGTTTCTAACTGAACACATGGGTAAGCCAATGACAAATCGGTATATATATATATATTGCAGCCACCAATCAGCAGCTAGAACCTAGGTTCTTTGCTGCACCTGAGCTTACCTAGATAAACCTTTCAGCAAAGGATAACAAGAGAAAGAAGCAAATTGGAAAGTTGTTCAAAATTGTATGTTCTGTCTAAATCATGTCTAATTTTGACTTTACTGTCCCTTTAAATGGATTGAATAGAGTGTGACATTTTAACTACTTAAAATCAAATTTGCTTTTAGTTCTCTTGGTATCCTTTGTTAAAGAGTAATCCTAGGTGAGCTCAAGAGAGTGAACATGTCTTTAGCCATCTGGCATCAGTGTTTGCAACGTTTATGGCAAAGTTATACATATGTGCAAACACATTGCTAAACATGCACTCATCTAAGCTCCTATCACCCTACCTAGCTTTACTCTTCAACAAAGAATACCAAAGAGCAAAGCAAATTTGTAAATAGTAAATTGGAAAGTTGTTCAAAATTATATGCTCTTTTTGTATCATGAATGTTTAATTTTGAAATTATTAGCCCTTTAACAGCAATGTGTATCAGCCAAAGGAATTGTACTATTACATGCTCCAAATTATTTCAGCATGTAGTTTTTGCCCTACCAAACCTGGATAACCCCTGCTAAGGGGTCTAACACACAAGTAAAATCCTGCGCAGAAGCTACCAGCCAATCAGGATAGCAGTGGCAAACCCCCACAAATTTATGACAGTTTCCCGCTTGGGAGATTACCCCTTTGCAGGGGTTAAGCACAAAGGGTCAGCAATGCAAAAAAATACATGGTCTATGTCCTAACAAATAAGATCATTTTTTCATGACAATATCCCTTTAAGTAAATACTCTACTTGCTATACAAATAAATGCGTTATAGATTCTGTGTACATTCACCGGCCACTTTATTAGTTACACCTTCCAAGTACCGGGTTGGACCCCCTTTTGCCTTCAGAACTGCCTTAATTATTTTCTTTTTTTCAGTTGCTGCAGATTTGTCAACTGCACATCCATGATGCAAATCTCCCGTTCCACCACATCCAAAAGGTGCTCTATTGGATTGAGATCTGGTAACTGTGGAGGCCATTGGAGTACAGTGAACTCATTGTCATGTTCAAGAAACCAATTTGAGATGATTTGAGCTTTGTGACATGGTACATTATCCTGCTGGAAGTAGCCATCAGAAGATGGGTAAACTGTAGTCATAAAGGGATGGACACTGTCAGCAACAATATTTAGGTAGGACATGGCTTTTAAACTATTCTTAATTGATACTAAGGGGCCCCAAAGTGTGCCAAGAAAATATCCCCCACACCATTACACCACCACCAGCCTGAACCATTAATACAAGGCAGAATAGATCCATGCTTTCAGGTTGTTTACGCCAAATTCTGCCCCCATCATCTGAATGTCGCAGCTGAAATCGAGACTCATCAGACCAGGCAACGTTTTTCCAATCTTCTATTGTTCAATTTTGATGAGCCTGTGCGATTGTAGCCTCAGTTTTCTATTCTTAGCTGACAGGAGGGGCACCCGGTGTGGTCTACTGTTGCTGTAGCCTATCTGCTTCAAGGTTCGACGTGTTGTGCATTCAGAGATGGTATTCTGCATACCTTGGTTGTAACGAGTGGTTATTTGAGTTACTATTGCCTTTCTATCATCTCGAACCAGTCTGCTCATTCCCCTCTGACCTCAACAAGGCATTTTCGTCCACACAACTGCCGCTCACTGGATATTTTCTCTTTCGGATCATTCTTTGTAAACCCTAGATATGGTTGTGCATGAAAATCCCAGTAGATCAGCAATTTTTTAAATACTCAGACCAGCCGGTCTGGCACCAACAACCATGTCACTTTCAAAGTCACTTAAATCCCTTTCTTCCCCATTCCGATGCTCGGTTTGAACTTCAGCAAGTTGTCTTCACCATGTCTAGATGCCTGAATGCACTGAATTGCTGCCTTGTGATTGGCTGATTATCAATTTGTGTTACCAAGCAATTGAACAGGTGTACCTAATAAAGTGGCTGGTGAGTGTATAATACAATTACTTTTTAAACGAGTGAGAAAAAAAAAAAAATATACACAGACAAAAGAAAAAAACCATAGCCTTCTAGTATTATACATGTTCTAAAATTATTTTACAAATCATGCTCCCAGATATCATGTCTGAGCATCATATTATGTTAACCCCTTAAAGACCAGCGACATGCCCTATTTTTTCAGGTACCCTTAAGGCGCAATAAATGCATCATTGCAGCTTTTCCCAATGGATTGGAATGACTCCACTTTTAAAAACCTGCAAAAAGATGATCAATTTAGTTCTGACACCAAGAATCGTACATTCTCGGTTAAATAACAAATTAGACTGTTTTATGTACCCGTACTTATTTATTTTACCTTGAGTCAGTGTCATTGAGTACCCCTAATTATGTACCAGTACTGCTGAACTTTGCAGTGAATATTTTTATTATAATTATTAATTTATTATTTTATAATAATAATAGTTACATCTAATAATGCTTAAATCGGGCTAATCTTTAAGTGTAATAAAGATAGAAAGCTACTATTATAATTCATTTCTTAATACCTTAATCTAGAAGTCATTCTTTATATTGTTCACTGCTGAGCACTGCTTGTGGGCATTTTGCTAGTGCACGTGCAGACATGTGTGATGTGAACACATACACTTCATTTTTTCCCACTCCACATATTTCTTTCGGCTGTATTTCACAGAGACCCAGGAATCTCACTGGCCATTCACATACATAATATTATTGGCATAAGTTCCTTATATGTTACAGTATTTCTTCCTTTATTACTTGATTGGGTTGGGTTTTTGGACATGTAATTTCCGACGCTTCACAAACCAGCATAATGCACGGGGCTTTTTCCTGCCTGAAACACACGAGCTCTCTCCGAGACAAGAACAATCCTTATTCATCTTCTATTCTACCAAAAAAATGCATAAAAATGGGAAATAAAAGAAAGGTTTCATAATGTCGCAGTGTTTGAAATAAGAAAAGGAAAAGAAAGCCCAGAGAGAGTCCGCTTTTAATCACCCTCCGCACAAACCTCGTCCCTGAGCAGATTCAATTAACTGATAACAGAAGCATCAAATTAATTTTTCAAGGATGTTAGATTTTGATGAAGAAAATCTCTCTGATTTTAATCGGGCTGGCGTTTAAAAGGCATAAATGAATATCCCTTTTTAATCATCGGGGGCACGGAGGGATATGGGCTCCTCGCTTAACATGCACATTCCAACCATTTAATTATGGAGGGAGGGGGGACGAAGAGAACAGAGTTGCTTATTTGCAAGACTGTATGAAATGAAAATAAGTCCTACGCCCCTCTGATTATTAAATCCTGGTCAGGAAACTTTC
Organism: Bombina bombina; assembly: GCF_027579735.1. Classification (NCBI taxonomy): domain Eukaryota; kingdom Metazoa; phylum Chordata; class Amphibia; order Anura; family Bombinatoridae; genus Bombina; species Bombina bombina. The sequence continues at coordinate 468,802,836 of NC_069501.1, forward strand.
TCAATTCCGGTTTCCGAAGTATAGACAGAAAACTTCCACAGGGGAGAAATCAGTATTCAGAATATAATGCTAGTAGTCCGAGACTCATGCTTCTCATTTGTACATAACATTTTATACAACGTAACATAGTTCTGACATGACTAAAAAAGTAAAAAAAATAGCTATAGCCATGTAAGCTTAGTGAACATATAAACAGTATAGTATGTGTGCCTGTATAAGTTTTCTCTCAATAAATTGTGTCTTATTTCTGTCTGCCCTATATTTACCCCAGTTTCTACTTAAAGGAATACTGAACCCAAATTTTTTCTTTCATGATTCAGATAGACCATGTAATTTTAAGCAACTTTCAAATTTATTCCTATTATCAATTTTTCTTCGTTCTCTTGCTATCTTTATTTGAAAAGGCAGGAATGAAAGCTTTGAAGCCGGCCTATTTTCTGTTCAGTACCCTGGATAGGGCTTGCTGATTGGTGCCTGCATTTAGCCATCCAATCAGCAAGCGCAACCCAGGTTCTCAACCTAAAATGGGCCGGATCAAAAGCTTTTATTCCTGCTTTTTCAAATAAAGATAGCAAGAAAACGAAGACAAATTGATAATAGAAGTAAATTAGAAAGCTGCTTAAAATTGCATGATCTATCCAAATCATGAAAGAAAAAAATTGGGTTTAGTATCCCTTTAACAAAATGCAGGGTCGACCCATGACTAGCTTCACACTACACTTTGGGGACGCCTAATGAGAAATTTTATAAATGTGAGCTATACTGAATCACTCCTTTTGGATTTAAATTTTTTCTATCTATCTATACACACACACACATATATTTATTTATTATTATACACACACACACATATATATTTATTGTTATACATATAGACACACATTTATTATTATACATACACACACATATTTATATATAGATATATTATTACACACACACGCACACACATATCTAATTATTATACACACACATATATATTTAATTATACACACACACACACATACACTACTACAATCTGCTTTGATTTCAGCAGCTTTGAAAAACTTGACAAAATATACAGTATTTGCAAACAAACAAAAAAAAAAAAAGAATAATTTCCACTAATACAAGTAGAAAATATCATAGTCAAAATCACACAAGCATTTTAAATATTTTATTTAATGACAACTTTAACTCAGTCCGACATTCATTCTGTAATATTGTGCAGAATTAGCAAACCCCATTACTCCTAGAGAATCCCAAATACAGTATCTAGAGGATACAGTATTTAAACTTTTCAAATGTTCCCAAAGATGTTCAGTGGGGTTGAGGATTGTGGAGGAAAAGATGTGCAAAATGAGCACTCCTTGTATTTCAGATACGACTAGCGCAGCATTGATATCTGTTTAGGATCAGTGTTGTGCTTGAAAATGAATACGCTTCCACACAACTATAAAGAAGGGATTGCATGTCCCTGCAGAACAAAGTGGTACTTCTCTTTTGTCTTGTTCAAGTTGCCAACTCCAGTATAGGCAATAGGCAAAGCATCCCCACACCAAAATATTTGGTGCATTGTGGTGTTAGACCAACATCGCTTCTCTAGTCTCGCATTGTGAACCGTCTATATGGTTTGGCACATTCTAAAATGATTAGACTATTTTGTAGATGAAGAAATGGTTGAGAGATCACTATTTTTTCTTGAAGACTGCACTATGTCAGGCGTTTCTGGATTGTGCTTTTGCTTACTGGAGTAGGACCTTCCAAGTTCAGTTGGGCTTGAATTGCAGATGCTGATACTGTTCTGTAATGATGTTGACTTGATATATTGCTCTATAAAAGGTTATGGTAACTTTCGGTCTGCCTGGTCTTGCTTTGGTTAAAGAAAATCTGTTCAGTGTGCACTATATAGCCCATTTAGAAGAAAAAAAAAAAAAAAAAATCAACTGAGCTGGCACTAGGAAAGTTTTTCAACACTCAAGAGAACAACTTGTCCTCAAATTGCTTTCCTACGCTCAATTCACATAAATTATAAAAAAAAGTATTTAAACTATTGTCCTTTTTCAAAGGATCAAAAAGGAGCACCAGCAGCAGAATTACAAAAAGCACTAGCAGGACAGTACTAACAGAATATCTAGCATTAATCGTTAAAATACAAATATAACTAATAAGTACGTCGGGATGTTACCCCTTGAATATATAGTGCCCCAACAGTTTTCACAATTTACATGCAAATGGTGTGTGAAGAGATTATCATTTATATGGTAATAATATATGAAGATTGAATAAAGAGATTAAAAAAAAAAATCTCTCATGTATCTTTTTAATACATTATCTAATAAAATCAGTTGGTGATGGTGTAGTCAGACCTTTAGACCTTACTCTATGTGTATATCTCTCTCTCTATTTACATTAAACACACATATGAAGTGTACCCCTATATTACATTCTAGAGTATAATTTTTATTTTTGCTTTAAGCGGTGAATGATTGAAGAAATGAGCATTACATATTAGTTAACACTTGAGACATACATTCAGCAGTTTTGTTAGCTGTCAATGGGTGGCCCGAGAGGCATTCAGCTCTTTTGTGGATTTGCACAGATTTAAGAGTGTTGAACTATCCCAAGAAGAAATCTGCCTTCTTCTGCATGCGGCAGCGAAGAAACTGGGGAATACACATACCTAGTCGACAACCACATACTGCAAAATGATGCATTTATGATGCAAAAATCTAAAATATTAATTACAAACTCAGTGGCACTTTACTAATTGCAATAAAAAAACAAAAAAAAAACATGCTTCAGTAACAGCACATAAGGCCTGTAGGATACTTTGAAAGACATAAGTAGCATAATACATTTTTATGCCGGATAATTTGTGTCATCTTTATAGAAATTGTGGCTGATTGATGGAAAATGCTTCCAAACAGTGATTTCCTAAAAATTAAAGGGATGTGATACAAACCATTTGTCCCTGTTCTATCTGAGACTATTTCAAAGTGTTTAAGTCCCTTGTTTATTCTAAACATTGGTATTCCTGTGATTTAAAGGGATACTAACCCCTCATTTTTTCTTTCATGATTCAGATAGAGCATTCAATTTTAAGCAACTTTTTAATTTACTCCTATTATCAATTTTTATTTTTTCTCATGTTATCTTGATTTGAAAAACCAGTAATAAAAGGTTAGGAGCCGGACCATTTTTAGTTCAGCACCTTGGTAGAGCTTGCTGATTGGTTTGCTACATTTAGCCACAAATCAGCAAGTGCTACCCATGTGCTGAACAAAAAATGGTCTGGCTCTAAAGCTTACAGTACTGCTTTTTCAAATCAAGAGAATAAAGAAAAATTGATAATAGGAGTAAATTAGAAAGGTGCATAAAATCTCATGCTCTATCTGAATCATGAAATAAAAAATTGGGTTTAGTATCCCTTTAAAGGGACAGTACACTGTAAAATTGTTTTTCCATTAATGTATTTTAAATGACTTGTTATACCAACTGCAGAGTATAAAATATTTGAGAAATTGCATTTTCGGGTTTATTTGTGTATATGAAGTAGCTGGTTTTGTGCTTTGAAACCACAGCCTATTACAATGGGTTGAGCTTCAGGTAATATCAGATCTCATTATGTTATCACTTTTATGTACACAGACTTGCTTCCTTATCTTATATTTGTCTGGAACACCAAAGCTCAATACATAGAGAGAACAATGGAAAATTACCATTTTATTACTTAACTATCATGCCCCCCACTGAGGGTGTAATCTATTCTGCTGGCTGTGTTTACTTAGGCTTGTCAATACCGTATACGCCAGTATCAAAACTTTCAGTATAGGTTGGGAAACCACAAGCTAAATCAGCTATTTCAAATGCTGAAATAGGAGTAAGGAGACACTTGCAGCCAATTTAATACACTCTAGCAGGTAAAAAGGATCATTGGGAATAATTTAAAGGGGAGAAAGTTTTTGGGTGAACTGTCCCTTTAACTAACTTTTTCTGTGGGAGTTGTCCCTCTCAGCCAGTAAGCAAGAGTCCCAGGACTCAGATGTACACAATCATGCATGTCATGTTCAGTTCATTTGAAATGTAAACACCTTTTTTAAATTATGCTTTTTCATGCAGATATCCCTTTGATTAATTTACACTTCAAAATGAAATAAAGGGCTGACAAAGAGCTTTCAGGTTTTGTTTTTTTATCTGCTGTCAACATCTTTGTTTCTATGTTACTGTTATGTTTGAACAATTTCCCAATATGTTGTTTATTTAATTATTTTTTAATAAAACTCATATTTATTTGCGAGCCAAAGAGCTACTGCTCCATATGCTATTAAAATGGCTACAATAGAGTGTGAAAGGAGCCAATCTCTGATTAAAAATAAGAGGGTTTTTTTTGTTTTGTTTTTTAAATAAAATTATACTGGAAACAGGTTCAAAAGGGTCAAAGGTTTGGGGCCAAATCACTGCATTCATTATGCTTAATATAACAAATTATTTAGTGTAGAGCAAAATACATCTTTCAAAAACTTAGGAGCTATTCAAGATATTCAGAATTCAATTTTTTTCAGATGCCAATGGAGTTGACAAGTTTATATGATATGGAACTATGCAGAGTATCAAGCAACCAGATGTGAGTGAGTGAGTGAGTGGAGACAGAGAGAGACAGAGAGAGAGAGAGAGAGAGAGAGAGAGAGAGAGAGAGAGAGAGAGACAGAGAGACAGAGAGAGAGACAGAGAGAGACAGAGAGACAGAGAGACAGAGAGACAGAGAGACAGAGAGAGAGAGAGAGAGAGAGAGAGAGAGAGACAGAGAGAGACAGAGAGAGACAGAGAGAGACAGAGAGAGACAGAGAGAGACAGAGAGAGACAGAGAGAGACAGAGAGAGACAGAGAGAGACAGAGAGAGACAGAGAGAGAGAGAGAGAGAGAGAGACAGAGAGAGAGACAGAGAGAGAGAGAGAGAGAGAGAGAGAAAATGAAATTAGACAGGTGCATAAATTTGGGCACCCTTGTCATTTTGTTGATTTGAATACCTGTAACTACCTAGCACTGATTAATTGGAACACACAATTGGTTTGGCAAGCCCATTAAGCCTTGAACTTCATAGACAGGTGCATCCAATCACGAGAAAAGGTATTTAAGGTGGCCAATTGCAAGTTGTTGTTCTCTTTGACTCTCCTCTGAAGAGTGGCAACATGGGGGCCTCAAAACAACTCTCAAATGACCTGAAAATAAAGATTGTTCAACATTATGGTTTAGGGGAAGGCTACAAAAAGCTATTGCAGAGATTTAAGCTGTCAGTGTCCACTGTGAGGAACATAGTGAGGAAATGGAAGACCACAGGCACAGTTCTTGTTAAGGCCAGAAGTGGCAGGCCAAGTAAAATATCTGAGAGGCAAAGGATGGCGAGAACGGTCAACAACAGCCCAGAGACCACCTCCAAAAACCTACAACATCTTGCTGCAGATGGTGTCACAGTGCATCTTTCAACAATTCAGCGCACTTTGCACAAGGAGAAACTTCACATGCCACAGACAGAGTCGCTTGATGTATGCAAACGCACAATTGGACAAGCCAGCTTCATTTTGGAAGAAGGTGCTGTGGACTGATGAAACAAAGATTGAGTTATTTGGTCATAACAAGGGGCGTTATGCATGGCGGAAAAAGAACACAGCGTTCCAAGACAAACACTTGCTACCCACAGTAAAATTTGGTGGATGTTCCATCATGCTGTGTGGCTATGTGGCCAGTGCCGGTACTGGGAATCTTGTTAAAGTTGAGGGTCACATGGATTCCACTCAATATCAGCAGATACTTGAGAATAATGTTGAGGAATCAGTCACAAAGTTAAAGTTACGCCGGAGCTGGATATTTCAACAAGACAACGACCCAAAACACTGGTCAAAATCTACTTTGGCATTTATGCAGAGGAACAAGTACAATGTTCTGGAAAGGCCATCCAAGTCCCCAGACCTGAATATCATTGAAAATCTGTGGGGTGATTTGAAGCGAGCTGCACATGCTCTGCAACCATCAAACCTAACTAAACTGGAGATGTTTTGCAAGGAGGAATGGTCCAAAATACCTTCATCCAGAATCCAGACAGTCATTACAGGCTATAGGAAGAGTCTAGAGGCTGTTATTTCTGCTAAAGAAGGCTCTACTAAATATTGATGCAATATTTCTGTTGGGGTGCCGAAATGTATGCACCTGTCAAATTTCATTTTGATGCATATTGCACATTTTCTGCTAATCCAATAAACCTCATTTCACTACTGAAATATTACTGTGTCCTTCAATTACCAAATTCCAGCGGGTAGAACTTGTGAAGCCCTGCATTAAGGGTTAGGAGCTATGAATCCCTGCTTTCACTGTTCTTCATTTCGCATACTACCTTGAGGGGCAGAATTTTAATTAAGCAAGGTAGGCATGTGTCCAGGATCAAATGCCTTCTATACAAGTTTTCCTTGCTGTTAAAATACTAACATTTTATAATACACTTCCCAACGTCTTCAGTTCTATGTTCTGTACGCCTGACTGCCAGGTACTACAAAAATGAATATATACTGATGAATGTATATATGCGTATTAAACAGAGCGTTATGTTTGTAGGGTGATATTAAGGATAAATACTAAACAATGACACCACTGGGCACATATGGGTTGAAAAATCAGTGGTACTAAGATCATAACTACAGCACATAATCGCTGTACAGAGAGAGGTACAGACACAGACTATGGAATAGTTTTTGAATGGCTAAAATCATGTGTATTTGCATATACATTTTAAAATATATATTTCTTGTTCAGATATGTGGGTAATGGGCTAAAAGTATATTATAGCCCCTCATAGGTCAAACTATACTCTTTCTGGCAGCTCCTTTATGCAAAGCCAATCACAAGCTATACTCAATTTTCAGTACAGCGTTTAAGGGGCATCTGTCATATAACTGCCCCTGAAGCAGAGTTTTGTAATTGGCTGCACTGTCCAGCTCATTTACAAAATAAAAACATAAAAATCAGGAGCAGACTAGGTGGGAAAGAGTACAATTTGGTGACTTTTAATACTATTACTATATGCACTTATTAGTGCAAATTTCTATATGTAATGGTTTAAAAGATTTATCTTTAATGTTCTTTTAATATACACTAAGAGGAAGAACGGCAGTATTAATAGCCATATATAACAGGTACACTTTAAATACTAACATTTACAAAACAAATTTCTAATGTTTTTACTGCTACTGGACTCTAGCAGGTAATATAGATCCCTGGGAACTCATTAAAAGGGACACTATACCCAAACATTTTCTTTCATGATTAAGGTAGAGAATATAATTTTAAACAACATTCCAATTTACTTCTATTACCTAATTTGCTTCATTCTTTAGATATACTATAATGAAGAAATAGCGATGCACAAGGTGAACCAATCACAGGAGGCAGCTATGTGCAGCTACCAATCTGCAGCTACTAAGCATATCTAGATATGCTTTTCAGCAAAGAATATCAAGAGAATGAAGCAAAATAGATAATAGAAGTAAATTAGAAAGTTGTTTATAATTGTATGCTCTTTCCAAATCATGAAAGAAAAATTTTGGGTTTCATGTCCCTTTAAAGGAGAGAGCATTTTACACTAAAAGGTCCCTTTAAATTTAAAGAATCTTGTTATAGACACAAAAGTCTACACAGATTACAATATAAATAGTAATTAAGGGCTGTAAGAATTAAAATAATTTGGGAATATTGTTCCCTTGCTTCATGCCCTTAAGGGGGTATTACTGAAAAATGTAATTTCATCGATATGAAAGAGTAGCATTTAAATATGTACCTACACATAATTATTTGCAAGCAAAAGTGCACTAAGAAAAAGGGTTTTAACAAAATTAGTGCATTTTATGTCCCTTTAAAAATGAATTTAAGGAACACAGCTTTTTCTCTGGAATCACTATTATCCTCACCTGTTAACCCTAATGATGACAAAAATATTTATGTGACCACCCAAAGCACATGAGGAGAAGGTTGTATACATAGCAGAAACCTATTGCTTTAGTCAGAAAAGTTACTAAAGACCTTTACTTAGAGTTGCCACCTCATCCACGTTTTCCTGGACACTTATAAGTTACACATGCTGCAGGGTGGAATATGAAGAGTGCATATAAATAGTGCTGTCCAGAAACACAATACATGTTCCTACCTGCACACCCTGCAGCATGCGTAACTCATAAGTGTTCAGGAAAATATTGGCTGAGGTGGCAACCCTACCTGTACTACATAACCAGCAAAAAGCACGCCAGGTTCTAAATATGGCACATTATTATAAACACTGTGTATTATGAGAGACCTGAAACATATTTTTTCTTTGATGACTCAGATAGAGCATAAACCATTTTAAAACAACTTTCTAATTTACATCTCTTAAAGGGACAGTCTAGTCAAAATGAAACTTTCATGAACTTTCCAATCTACTTTTATCATCAAATTTGCTTTGTTTGCTTAGTATTCCTTGTTGAAAGAACCTAGGTAGGCTCATATGCTAATTTCTGAGCACTTGAAGGCGCTTCTTAGCTGAGTGCTAGTTCATGTGTGCCATATAGATAATAGTGTGCTCACTCCCATGGTTATTTATTAGTAAGCATTGATTGGCTAAAATGCAAGTCTGTCAAAAGAACTGAAATAAGGGGGCAGTCAGAAGAGGCTTAAATACAAGGAAAAAGTATATTAAAAATAACCATGTTATTATTATTATCGGTTATTTATAGAGCAACAACAGATTCCGCAGCGCTATAAACAAAGGCGAAGTACAACAAAACAATTATATGGATCAAATGGGTAGAGGGCCCTGCCAAGAGTTGCACTGTTGTAGGCAACTCTTAAGAAGGTGATCTACAAACAGCTGGACTCTTAGGCTTACATGCTAAGGGGGTTCAGGGGATAGCGATGGAGGAGAGGAACTAGTATAAAGAAAGGTTAGTGTATAGGTTGTATGCATCCCTGAACAGTAGAGTCTTTAGGGAGCGCTTGAAGCTTTCAAAACTAGGAGAGAGTCTTGTGGAGCGAGGAAGAGAGTTCCACAAGATGGGAGCCAGTCTGGAGGAGTCCTGTAAACGGGAGTGTGATGAAGTAACAAGAGAGGAGGAGAGTAGAATGTCATGAGCAGAGCAAAGGGGGCGGGAGGGAGAGTATCTGGAGACAAGGTCTGAGATATAGGGGGGAGCAGTGCAGTTGAGGGCTTTGTAGAGTGAGAATTTTGTGTTTGATCCTAGAAGCAAGAGGAAGCCAGTGAAGGGAGTGGCAGAGGTGCAGCAGATGAAGAGCGATGTGTAAGGAAGATGAGGCATTCATTATGGATTGTAAAGGAGCTAGGCGGCAGGTGGGGAGACCAGAGGACAGAATTGCAGTAATCGAGGCGGGAAAGGATGAGAGAGAGTGGATTAAAATCTTAGTTGTGTCTTGTGTAAGGAAGTGTCCAATTTTAGAGATATTTTTTAAGGTGAAAGCGGCAGACTTTAGCCAAGGACTGAATGTGAGGAGTGAAAGAAAGATCTGAGTCAAATGTTACCCCGAGACATCAGGCATGTGGGGGTAGGGGTAATGATGGAGTTGTCGACAGTTATAGAGAGATTGGGAGTGGAGATTTTGGAAGAAGGGGAGAAAATAAGGAGCTCAGTTTTGAGGAGATTTAGCTTGAGGTAGTGAGAGGACATCCAGGAAGAGATGTGAGAAAGACAGTTAGTGACACAGGTTAGCAAGGAAGGAGAAAGATCTGGTGCAGAGAAGTAGATTTGGGTGTCGTCGGCATACAAACGATATTGGAAACCGTGGGACTTTATTAGGGAACCTAGTGATGACGTGTATATTGAGAAGAGAAGGGGACCGAGGACAGAGCCTTGCGGTACTCCGACAGAAAGTGGTGACGGGCAGAGGAGGCCCCAGAGAAGGCTACACTAAAGGTACGAAGAGAGCCACAAGAGGGCTGTGTCACAAATGCAGAAGGATTGAAGGGTTTGGAGCAAAAGAGGGTGGTCAACAGTGTCAAAGGCTGTGGACAGATCAAGGAGGATAAGCAGAGAAAAGTGGCCTTTTGATTTTGCTGTAAGTAGGTCGTTGGTAACCTTAACAATTGCTGCCTCTGTGGAGTGATGGGGACGAAATCCAGATTGAAGTGGGTCAAGGAGGGAGTTTGATGTAAGGAAATGGGATAGGCGTGCATATACTAGTTTTTCAAGAAGCATTTAGGCAAGAGGGAGGAGGGAAATAGGGCGGTTGTTGGATGGGAAGGTAGAATCAAGGGAAGGTTTTTTGAGGATAGGTATGACTAGTGCATGCTTCAGAGATGAGGGAAATATACCGGTGCTGAGGGAGAGGTTGAAAATGTGTGTTAGTATAGGGGTAAGGGTAGCAGAGAGGGAGGGGAGTAGCTGTGAAGGGATAGGATCAAGGGGACAGGTAGTGAGGTGAGAGCGCATTATAAGTGCCGAAACTTCTTCCTCAGTAAAAGGGGAGAATGAGCCAAGTTTAAGGTTATGTGGGTTGTGGTTGATTAAGAGGATTTGAGGGGGTGAGAGTATGGAAATATGTTGAGAGCTGATTTGTTTCTGATGGAGTCGATTTTGTAAATGAAGTGGCTGGCAAAGTCTTGAGCTAACAGAGAAGTTGTATTAGGAGGTGGGGGAGGGCAGAGAAGAGTATTGAAAGTGGAGAACAGACGTTTTGGGTTTGAAGAAAGATTAGAGATAAGAGTATAGAAGTAGTGTTGCTTATGGAGATTAAGGGCAGAATAGTAGGAGTTCAAGATGAATTTGTAATGAAGAAAATCAGCTGAACTCCGAGATTTTCTCCAGTGCCGCAGTACGGAAACATCTGCGTAGGTACCGTGTCAGAGGAGTATGCCAAGGCTGAGAGGAGTGTGTGATTTCTGAGCTATGATAAGAGGGGCCAGATTGTCGAGGACAGATGTAAGGGTGGAATTATAGTGGCAGATAGATTGGTCAGGGCAGGAAAAGGAGGAAAAGGATGAGAGGAGAGGTTCGAGGGAATTAGCAAGCTGTTGCTAATGACATAATGCTTCTGTGAAGTTTGGTGTGAGGAGTAGGAGGGAGAGTTGTAGGGAGGGACGATATGCTGCAAGTAAGAAGATGGTGGTCAGAAAGAGGGAGTTTGTGAAGTTTGAAAGAGTGCATCGATAGCTAAAGATTAGGTCAAGGGAGTGACCGTCTGTGTGAGTGGGAGAATCAGTCCATTGCAACAAACCAAAAGAGGAAGCGAGTTGCAGAAGTTGTTTTGCAGATGAGGCAGTGGGATTGTCAAGAGGGATGTTGAAGTTGCCAAGAATAAGGGCATGGGTGTCTGAGGAAAGGAAATAAGGTAGCCAGGCAGCCATGTGATCTAGAAATTGAGTTGAGGAGCCAGGGGGTCGGTATATGACTGCAACACATACAGAGAGAGGGGAGAATAAGCGAATCATGTGGGTTTCGAATGAGGAAAATGAGCGAAGAGATGGGTTGTATTTGTTGAAAGGTGCAACGAGAGGAAAGTAAAATACCTACACCACCTCCATGTCTATTACCAGACATAGGAGTGTTGCTGAAATGGAGACCCCCATGTGACAGATCAGCAGTGGATGCTGTGTCTAGGGGAGAGAGCCAGGTTTCTGTTAGGGACAGAAGGTTGAGGGAGCGGGAGATAAAGAGGTCATGTATAGAAGTCAGCTTGTTGCAAACAGAGCGAGAGTTCCAGTGTGCACAAGTGAAAGGGGTAGTGGCTTTTGATGCAAGATGAATGTGAGTAAGGTTGGCCAAGTTTTGTTTTCTGAGTCTATGGGATGGTACACATGGATGTTGATTATGTAACCAACTAGCTGAACACATTGGTGAGCCAATGACAACAGGCATATATGTAAAGCCACTAATCAGCAGCTAGCTTCCAGTAGTGCATTGCTGCTCACCTACCTAGGTATGATTTTCAACAAAGGATACAAATAACAAAGCAAATCAGATAATTGAAGAAAACTGGAAAGTTGTTTAAAATAATGCTCTGTCTGAATCAAGAAAACATAATTTTGACTTTACTGTCCCTTTAAAATCATATATTTGCAAAGCACCCCAAAATTCCATAACGGTGCTATAGAAGACACTGATTTAGAGGTTTTCAGGGTAGTGACATACAAAAAAAAATAATAAAAGTTATTAGAATCCTTTCAATGTTGACAGGGAGGGGAACAAAACACCACATTTAGGGAAAAGTGGTATTTACTCAAACTCTACCATTTAACCTTTTAACGCTGTTATGCTGTTCTATTCCGTCATAATTATACTGGGCTTTAGTGCCGTTCTGACGAAATAGAACGTCATAACCGTCGGCTGTCCTAAAGTCAACAGCGCTTCCATGATGTGATCACGATCTGGAGGACGTGCCCTAGCGTCACAGGGACGCCCCCCTGACCTGCTCCCATCATTGAAATCTTGTGATCGCGTGCACGATCACAGGATTTCAATTTGTTTACATCAGAACGTTGTTCCGATGTAGACAAATTAACCTGGTCATCAAAGGGTTAAAGGGACAGTCAACTAAAACAATGTTATTGTTTAAAAAGATAGATAACAATAGGTTGATCACTGTTACGGTTGTGACTCTGTTGATGTACAATGTTATCATTTGTAAGACATATTGATGTTTATAACTATTTGACGTCAAGATTGTTGACACAATGTTCACAATGTTGTTATAAACTTGACAAATGACAATAAAAATGACTTCAAAATAAAGATAGATAATCCCTTTATTACCCATTCCCCAGTTTTGCACAGAAAACTGTTATATTAATATACTTTTTACCTCTGTGATTACCTTGTATCTAAGCCTCTTTTGACAATCACCTGATCACATGACTATCTATTGACTTGCATTTAAGCCAATTAGTGCTTTGTTGTGCACAACCCACAGACATGAACATAATGTTATCTATATGGCTCACATGAACTAGGACTCCCCTGTTATGAAAATCAACTTAAAAAAAAATCATGTGATCATGGGGCTGTCTTTAGTGAATTAGAAACAGGCAGAAATGTGGAGGTTTTAAGGTTATAAAGTATTTTAATATAACAATGTTGGTTGTGCAAAGCTGAGGAATGGGTAGCAAAGGCGTTATCTATCTTTTTAAACAATAGGAATTTTTGTGTTGACTGTCCCTTCTTCATATTTTGTTTTGGTCCTCGTCTTTGTCAAATGCTTACAGAGATGTGCCTATCTCCACCAGTAAAGCAAGGGCAGTTGCCAGAAGATTAGTTGGAAATAAAAAAAACAATACTGCAGTATGTGTATCAATTTCAACAGATGTTGTTACTTAAAGGGTAAACACCTTGAGATTTGAATATAAAATGTTTAGTTCTGCATAATGAAACAACTTTGCAGTATATTTTACTCCAATTTTCATATAATTTAGCAATATCTAATGCTCAGAAATTGAAATGCACCTGCTGACTTCAAGCCTAACTCTGCTACAAATCTGTCCCTAATTGTTTTTTTTATCAGATAACAACTACAAAACAATGCATTTTACACCAACTTAAATTAATGTAAATGTTGATGCTAAAGTGCCCGTTTTTTTTAAAATTCCATCAAAAACAGGGGTACTTTCATTCATCAAAATTTACATTTCACTCGTTGTGAAGAAATACCTTTTAATCTTGACAGCTGCTCCAGCTTCCCCTGGTCGTCTCAAGCCATTTCTGACGTCAGAAATGATGGATCGGTCATCCTCCAATCACGGCTTCCCCCCCCCGGGGAAATCAGTGTCTGATTCAACGCCCTGATTGGAGGAAGCTGGATTCCTCATTTTAGACCAAGGAAGAGGCTTTCCGACGGGCGGAGGAAGCTGGAGCGGCTGTCAAAATGAAAAGGTATTTTTTTACAACACGAGTGAAATGTAAATTTTGATGAATTAAAGTGCCCCTGTTTTTAATCGAATTTTTAAAAACCGGGTACTTTAGCATCAAAATTTACATTCACTTTAATAACAGTGAATAGCCTTGTCTGTGGACCGAAGCCCAGATTGGCGCCTCAAATATGGCAAATGGTGGGTGGATTTTGGCTATTGAAACAAAAATTGTAGTAAAAGGTAGATTTGCATACTGAACAAATGCAAGATAACAAGACAATGCAACAGCATTAAGTCTGAACTTCAAATGGAGTAGTAGATTATTTCTGACAAATTTTAAAGTTATGTCTATTTCCACTCCTCCTGTATCACGTGACCGCATCAGCCAATCACATGCATATATGTATAGTCTGTGAATTCTTGCACATGCTCAGTAGGAGCTGGTGACTCAAAAAGCGTAAATATAAAAAAAACTGTGCACATTTTGTTAATAGAAGTAAATTAGAAAGTTGTTTGAAATTGCCTGCTCTATCTGAATCATGAAAGTTTAATTTTGACTTGAGTGTCCTTTTAATTCATTTTATAAATATTAAGTTTTGGCTGATAAGTTATTTTATACAGCATGAAACAGAAATGTCCATTTAACTATTTTTTTTATGTAAAATGTTAGCAAATGTTTGAGTACAATGTCAAATTTATAAAGTGTGGATTTTTAGAACTACAATACATCTTTCTAGAGCTATGAGGGCTTAAAGGGCCATGATACCCACATTTTTTTCTTTCATGATTTAGAAAGATAGTGCATTTTTAAACATCTTTCTAATTTACTTCTATTATCTAATTTGTTTTATTCTCTTGATATTCTTTGCTGAAAGCATATCTAGATATGCTCAGTAGCTGCTGATTGGTTGCTGCGCATAGAAGCCTCATGTGATTGGCTCACCCATGTGCATTGCTTTTTCTTCAAATAAGGATATCTAAAAAATGAAGCAAAATAAATAATAGAAGTAAATTGTAATGTTGTTTAAATATGTATGTTCTCTCTGAATCATGAAAGAAAGATTTTGGGTTTAGTGGCCCTTTAAAGGGACAGTGAACACCAGAATTTGTGTTTAAAAAGATAGATAATCCCTTTATTACCCATTCCCCAGTTTTGCATAACCAACACTGTTATAGAAATACAAGGTAATTACAGAGGTAAAAATTGTATCTATGCATCTGCAAACTGCCCCCTTATTTCAGTTTTTTGACAGACTTGCATTTTAGCCAGTCAGTGCTCACTCCAGGGTAACTTCACGTGCATGTGCTCAATGTTATCTATAGGAAACACATGAACCAACGCCCTCTATCGGTCAAATGCATTCAGATTAGAGGCAGTCTTCAAAGTGTAAGAAATTAGCATAGGAACCTCCTAGGTTAAGCTTTCAACTAAGAATACCAAGAGAACAAAGCTAAAGTAAATGATGATGGTGATAAAAGTAAATTGGAAAGTTCTTTAAAATTACATTCCCTATTTAAAATCAGGAAAGTTTTTTTGGGACTTGATTGTCCCTTTAATAGTACTGGGTACCACCTGTGTTCTAAGTGAATCACGAACAAGGTGCAAGATCCTGGTATTCTAATCACTTTAAATAAGAGATAAGAAGGTATTGCATCCTGCATAATAGAAAACTCAAGAGTGCCACCAAGCCCATCTTAAGCGGCTCATACCTTAAAGGAACACAAAGCCCCATATATTCATATTAGCATTTGAAAGTAGGAGCTATTTAAAAAGGGACACTGAAACCAAAAAATTTTATTTCGTGATTCAGATAGAGCATGACATTTTAAGCAACTTTCTAATTTACTCCTATTATAAAAAATTTATTTATTCTCTTGCCATCTTTATTTGAAATGCAAGAATGTAAGTTTAGATGCCGGCCCATTTTTGGTGAACAACCTGGGTTGTTCTTGCTGATTGGTGGATAAATAACACATTATGATTATTGCATCTTCTGGAAAACAGAACCAACTGCTGAATCTGGTGTTGTCCACAGAAATTTTGGCCAGCCAGGTGGTAATATAAAGTAGCCGAGTGGTGGGGCAGTGCAATATTTTCTATTATATCATTTTCTACTATGCAAAAGAACAAATAAAATTGCGTAATTTAACAAATGTGTTTAATAATAATAATTTGTACAATAATTGAACATTTTTAATATTAGCTATTTTTAGCTTAAAGGGACACTGAACACAATTTTTTTCTTTTGTGATTCAGATAGAGCATGACATTTTAAGCAATTTTCTAATTTACTCCTATTATCAAATTGTCTTCATTCTCTTGGTATCTTTATTTGAAAAGCAAGAATGTAAGGTTTAGATGCGGGCCCATTTTTTGTGAACAACCTGGGTTGTTCTTGCTGATTGGTGGATAAATTCATCCAACAATAGAAAAGTGCAGTCCGGAGGTCTGAACCAAAAAAAAACTTAGATGCCTTCTTTTTCAAATAAAGATAGCAAGATAAGACAAATTGATAATAGGAGTACATTAGAAAGTTGCCTAAAATTGCATGCTCTATCAATCACGAAAGAACATTTTTGGGTTCAGTGTCCCTTTAATACTAGTTGGGTGCATAGTAAACTCAGCTGGGTGGTGCACCCACTAAAATGGTCCTGGGGAGAACACACACATTTATATGTACTTATTATATCCTAAGATGTGTGTATCAAAGCTCTTTATTTTATTGTGTATGTTATGTTACTCAGTCTTGGCAGGTTCTATTAAAGGAGTGTAATAGGGATTAATAGTAGTATGTCTGGTGCCTGCACCAGATATTCATAATGCACATTGCTCCCAGCAGCCTGTGTTACAGACAAAACACACAAGAGATAGAGAAGTGTACAGACACAACATACAGGAGACAGGGAATGTCACAGACACAATATATATTCTAAAGCCTACCTTGGGCTTTTCTATCTTCCTTCAAAACAAAATCTGTTAAACCTTATAACTCCAATGCTCACCGGGAAAAGGGCAGAACTGGTGCTTTTTGTAAACTCACGTTCCCATTTTTGTATCTGACCAAACTCTGTGTTGCTAACTCACATTAAAGGAACAGTCTACCAGTATCTGAAGCACCACTATAACTCCTAGTTAACCCAGAACAAACTGTACCCCCAACAACTGTGCATCTTAGCAGTATTTTGAAGGGACAAGCATCCTACTTTAACGGATTAGAGCTCATCATTTTATAATGGCCTTTTAGAGCGTGTCATTTTCTGACTTTTGACCCTGGTCTATTGTGTATATAACACCTGCAAAGGGGTTAAATACAGAGAAGATGTTCCACTTGGAACCTGCGGTGCACTGCTGGTTCTGAGTGAAGTCTTTCCTGATCCACGACTCAGATGTGCAACTAGCTCTGCTGATTGGATCAGTAGCCCTTTTAAGAGACATTTAAAGTTAACTGATCAAATGTAAATAGTTATTTAGGTATATTTTATTCAAAAGCATACCTAGGTAGGCTCACACGCAGCAATGCACTACTGAGAGCTAGCTGGTACACACACACAATGCAAAGATACTTTAGTGCTTGACAAATATGTTAAAAAATTAGGAGCCAGTAAGAATATTTAGGAGCCAGGCATATTTTTAGGTGCCAGACAGTTGGATTTGTATATAGATATATGGAGAATAACCCAAAAAGTTAGGAGCCAGGGGTAAAATTCTAGGAGTCGGTGGCTCCCAGGCTCCTGGGTTTGTCGAGCCCTGCTTTATACAGTCCCATATATGGGAGTGGGATTTATACACAATATGTAAAGTTAAAATATATAAAAGATACAAAAAATGTGCAGACAGGATACTGAAACAGATGCAGCAATGTGTAGGTGATAAACAACTGTACAGTGACATTAAACAGACACTGGGTATACGTATGTGTAGAGAATGTAGCACAGAATTTAACAAATTCTTAAAGCCACAGCACCAAATTATACACACGCACACATACATACTATATACATGTGTGTATGTGTATGTGTGTGTATATATATATATATATATATATATATATATCTGCTAAGTTTAGCAATGCCTAAAAATAATATGACACACATTTAAACATAAATATAGAATATGATATTACAAAGAAATTGATACACAAGACAGACATATATACAATAGCCAGAAACAGTGACCACGTTTGCACAAACCTGTGTAGATATAGACACTATATAGGTTGACAAAATTAGTCTGAAACCAATAACACTGAGCCAGCAAAATAAGTTTTGGGAATTACTTTGTGTAGGGATGTTTGCAGAAGAATTTTAAAGCTTAGGAATCCTAAATAATGTTTGAGTTGCCATGAACAGGATCTGTAAGCTGGGCGCAGATGTGCAAATGCTCTCGCTAATTAAATAAAATACAGTTGGAAGCTCCAGCGGCTGTAAATTGCTCCCTCCACCAGGTGATGGGTCAATAAAAGAGCGGAGCAAGCTGTGCCGCACTTTGAACCTTTAGTGTAAGTAAATAGGAACCTCCCTCGGAATGGGAACAAATATGTACAATCAAAAATGGATATTTTACACAGAGGACATATATCACTCCAGAGTCTTTACAAAGCATAAGAAATGCAGTTATGCAGGAAAATAAAAAAAAAGGGAAAAAGCTTCACCGGCTGCTAAAACTTCATAGCTTCAACACTGATCTTACAGTGAATTTGTCTGTGAATGTGATAATGTGTCTAAAAATGTGCACAGATTTTTTTTGGCTTGTTAACAAGTTACAGTAGATCTAGATATAAGCAGTAAGCTATTATTTTGTACCGTATGTTGATCTGTGGGTTAGTTAATAGCCTCTAGATTATTTGCCCAAAGCAGGTTTAAAATGAGACATTAAATATGTGTAAAGAATCGGATTCCTGAGGAGGAAAACAAAACAGAGGCGCCTCTAAGTGCAGTAACGTAAAGGCAACAAGACAACCCATAAACACAGATAAATCACTCACGTGCGGTGATGCACACTATAGCGCAAATGGGGCAGGACGTGGCTTCTGAGCCACTCAGCTGACTCGACAACCAGCTGTCTGGACAGGTGAACTCTCAGGCTGACAGACCCTACTTCCATCGTAGGTAATTAAACGATTGTCCTCCGCTAGTGCCAGGCCGTGTCTTGTAGCAAACCAATGCTCAGGATACTTGAACCAGATCGTGGTACGAGCAGATAAAAAATGGTAACAGAATTACCAACAGGAGCGGTAGCGATAAAACCATTTATTAAATAAAAACAAATACAGCGTTAATACAGCGACGCGTTTCTCGGCGATCAACGCCGTTTCCTCAGACAGTCTCGGCCTGCCCCATTTGCACTATAGTGTGCAACATCACACATGAGTGGTTTACTTGTGTTTTTGGGTTGGCTTCACGTTACTGCACTTAGAGGCGCCTCTGTTTTGTTTTCCTCCTCAGGAATCCGATTCTCTACGTCTGCTGATCCTTCCAGAGAGCTGCCGGCACATCGTATTTGCCCCAAGAGACTTTATGTTGGGTTTTATTTATACATAGTGAATCAGTTTGCTTTTTTGTGATTTTATTTCTAATGTAATCTGTTGGTTTGTGGGGATTTGCATATAGCCCTGATTTTGTTATTTGAGCATTAGAGCGCCCCCTACAGATAGTTGAGTGACAGTATTGTTACTCATGTATTATTATTAAATATGTGTGTACATGGTTGTGGTTAACTTAAAATTATCAGACAAACAAAATAGAAACAAGTCTGTTATATTACAAAATCACTTTTGTTACATAATGTTAAAGGGACAGTCTACTCAAGAGCGTTTATTGTTTAAAAAGATATATAATCCCTGGACTGGCCACCAAGCAGAGGTGGCGTGGTTTCCCAGCAATGCCAGGGGGCTTAACTTGATCTGTTTGTCTACCAGCCTGCAATGATCTAAAGTCCCCCCTTCTGCCTTCCCTCCTGGTACCTGGAGTTTTTGTTCTGTTAGATAAAGAATTCCAAAAGGTGGTCGTATTTTACAAAGGGGGGGGGGGTTGACAAGGCCAAGGAAGAGATTCAGGGATATAACTGAATGTGCAGCAACATTATATCAGAACTTCACTGGGGCAACATTCTGAAGGAAGTTCCCACAAACCTAATGGAAGCTTAGTGATATGTGCAAAGTGTAGGTATTGTGTTTAGTTTAAAGGGACAGTCTACACCAGAATTTTTATTGTTTTAAAAGATAATCTCTTTATTACCCATTCCCCAGTTTTGCATAACCAACACAGTTATATTAATATACTTTTAACCTCTGTGATTATCTTGTATCTAAGCCTCTGCAAACTGCCCCTTTATTTTAGTTCTTTTGACAGACTTACAGTTTAGCCAATCAGTGCCTGCTCCCAGATAACTTCACATGCATGAGCACAGTGTTATCTATATGAAACACGTGAACTAACACCCTCTAGTGGTGAAAAACTGTTACAATGCATTCTGAAAAGGTGGCCTTCAAGGTCTAAGAAATTAGCATATGAACCTCCTAGGTTAAGCTTTCAACTAAGAATACCAAGAGAACAAAGCAAAATTGGTGATAAAAGTAAATTGGAAAATTGTTTAAAATTACATGCCCTATCTGAATCATGAAAGTTTATTACTGTCCTTTTAAGTCCCATTTTATTTTCAAGAACTGTATATTTGCATTTATTCTTGTTCTTTTGTATGTCTTCTGTTTTTCTAATTTCACACTATGTAACCTGCATTTGTCTTTTGTTATTAAAAATATTAATCTAATTCTGTCTTTGGGCTCTAATATCTGAATTCACACTTTGTAGAGATAAGGTTAAAGTCACGTTAACTAATTGTTGGTCGTGTGAGTTACTGGGTTCCTAAGACACCCTTATTATAAACTCTTGCTGGTGGATTTGGGGGTCAATTTGGTGTCCCTTTAGGTAAAAGGTGTAAGGGAACCAGTGGTTGAGTGTCATTAACCCCTTCATGTCCACATTCTTTCCATAGTCATGGCTGGGCAGATAGGCTTAGTCGTCACACTGCAGGTCATCGGTAGGCAGATCCACTCCTGGCAAATATGTCTAGTTAGAGTGTGCTGTTCTTCAAGAGTGTACTGTGTCTAAATAAGCTCCTGCCCATACTCAGATCATCCAGACTATGCACAAACTATCGCCATGCTGGCACAGAGTGCTGCCTATCTAGCTCCTAGCTTGGGTTGTGTGCTAAGCTTGCTACTAATGCTCAAGTATCATTTTTTGAGTAGCCAAATAAAGCACAGGCTTGGGGTCCAACTGCATTGCACGCATCATCAACATCCGTCCAATAGGCCAGACTGCTCCCTCAATGGCCATGCAGCATTCTGGGATTTATAGTTCCCAGCCATGCAGCCTAAAAAGGATCCAGCCACATCTGTCTTAATCTTAAGGTGCACCTGGCAGCAGTCGGCAAGGGCAGATGGGGGAACGAATGGTTATTTTAGCAGCTTCAAACCAGGAAACCAGTGCCTAATTTAAAGGTGCCATTGGCACCCAGGTCTGTTGAGTCCTGGTATATAAGTAGATGCATTTTGTGATTGGCTGATGCCCGTCATATGATACAGGGGAGGGAAACATTAGATCAACTTTAAAATTTGACTGAAAATATTTTACAGCTCATTTCAAATTCAAACTAAGTGCTATTGCATTGCCTTTGTATTGTGCGTTTGTCATTTATTCTGTATTTAGTGGCCCTTTAATTACTTGGAAGGTATTACTTTTCAGGTTGTGTATATGAAGCAAAATTTTTTAAAAAGGGACAGTGTAATCAAAATTAAAAACTTATATGATGCAAATAGGGCATGCAATTTTAAAAAACTTTCCCATTTACTTTTATCATCAACTTTGCTTTGTTCTCTTGGAATTCTTTCTTGAAAGCTAAACTTAGGTAGGCTCATATGCTAAGTTCTAAGCCCTTGAAGGCCGCCTCTTATCTCAGTGCATTTAGACAGTGTCTTTCAGAGTTAGACAGCGCTAGTTCATGTGTGATATATCTATATATACACAGCCACAACAGACCTACACGTGCACATACACGCATGTATATTCACACACAATAAAAAAAAACGTCCTACAGAAATACAACTGCAATGAGAAAATAATAAAACACTAGCGCATCCAAATTGTGTTGTATTTTACATATTTCAGAATTGCATTCTAAAGATTGTAAACTACAGCATTAAAAAAAGGGACATGAAACCCAATTTTTTTTCTTTCACAATTCAGATAGAGCATACAAGTGGCTGAACTTGTATGCCTAGTTTCATTGGCTAACAAATGTGTTCAGCAAGCTCCAAGGAGTGCACTGCTGCTTCTTCTTCAATAAAAGATACCAAGAGAATGAAGCAAAATAGAAAGCTTTTTAAAATGTATAATCTACCTGAATCATGAAAGAAAAAAAAATGGGTTTCATGTCCCTTTAATTCCCACATGGGTGCTAATATTTTCTAAGGTTCTTTTAATTTATTTAATTTTTGAAAAAAACATTTTTTAACTTTTTATTGTTTTTACAGACCCCCAAGACTTACACTGTTGGAAAGGTTAGGCGATTCCCTTTCCAACAGTGGGTCTTTGGGTCTGTAGCTGCTTAGATGCCTGAGATACAGGCTTCTAAGTAGCATGCCCCCTCCTCCTATACTTAGCATTGTTAAGTATAAATAAAGTTGCATGGCGACGTCATCACGTTATTGCGTGTGACGTCACCGTGTATCACGTGAAGCCCCGGCGATGCCTGTCACTCTACAGGCAATGATCGCCGGGGTAGGAGCTGTTAGGAACCCCCAAATCTCCCTCAAGGTGGGAGAGTGCTCATGACGGCTCTGAGCCGTCATTAGCACCAGAGTGAGAAACTCTGTGATGGCTCAGAGCCGTCATTAGCACTCATAGGCTTAAAGGGACAGTATAGTCCAATATTCATATAGCTGCATGTAATAGAAACTACTATAAAGAATAATATGCACAGATACTGATATTAAAACCTTTTAAAAATTTACTTAGAAGCTCCCAATTTAGCACTGTTGATGAGGTTAGGCTGTAACACCCACTGAAAGGGGCTGAGAGTAGACCCCCCCTCCCCTGCATATGAAAAAGACACAATCTGAAGCCTGTAGACATCAGTATATTTCTAAAATTTTCGGGCTTGGGTAGGAGTCCAAAAATCGGCACAATCTTATTTAAAAATAAGTAAAACTATACATTTTTACAAAAACACTCCCAGATAGGCTATATACATGGATCTAAAAAACATGTATGCAAAGAAAATTGTAGTGTACAATGTCCCTTTAAATACACTGAAATGTGTATACACAAGTATTTCTTATTTCAATCACTCAGTATCATGCACCTCTTTAGAAGCACACTGTCACCCTGACCTGCACACATTGTCATAAAGCCTTCGTGAAGAACTGTGCCACATTTCCCCGATTGGTGACAAAATAAGCCCTGCCAGGCTAAAAAGCCATGCTGTGGTACACAATGTCAAGCATAGCTGCATGAAAACGCACACATGGTGCTGTTCTGTGGGAGCTCGGTGTTATACAGCCTTACAGGAAGACATAGCATTAAAGGGACATTCAGCACTGCACACAACATTAATCTATATTGAAAAACTAAAAATCAAGATCAAGCTGCAACGTGCCCCCTTTCTCTTACTTCCAGCCTTCACCGTTGAATCGTCTACGATAACTTCTAAATTTGTGTCCTAATATGGCTTCCTAACTCCCCCCACCGTGACGTATTGAGCTTCTTTTTCAAACCATCAGCCAATGATATCCCATTCCTCGGACTTCAATGCAAAGCGCGTTCACGGCCCTTAGCGCATGCGCAATAAACTAGGAACACTAAAAGCGGAACCATAATAAGCAAAGTTGTTTCCGTTCCGCTTATATTACGCATAGTACTCTATTTCGTTATATTAGGTAATACCCCTAACCGCATAAACTCCTTGTTTTACATTGTTAACAATCTTTATTTGTAAAATCCTAATAATCTTTCTATGCGTAATATAAGCGGAACGGAAACAACTTTGCTTATTATGGTTCCGCTTTTAGTGTTCTTAGTTTATCACGCATGCGCTAAGGGCCGTGAACGCGCTTTGCATTGCAGTCCGAGGAATGGGATATCATTGGCTGATGGTTTGAAAAAGAAGCTCAATACGTGACGGTGGGGGGAGTTAGGAAGCCATATTAGGACACAAATTTAGAAGTTATCGTAGACGATTCAACGGTGAAGGCTGGAAGTAAGAGAAAGGGGGCACTTTGCAGCTTGATCTTGATTTTTAGTTTTTCAACATAGATTAATGTTGTGTGCAGTGCTGAATGTCCCTTTAAGGTGCTGCAGTGCCATAGTGTCACACAGCCATGCAGGGACATGCAATATTAAAGTCTAACTTGAAAATACTATGTCACACTAGCAAACAGTGACATAGATTCACCATGCTTCTGGAACCCTTGAAGAAGTCCTTGCCAAGCTAGAACACCTAACAGCTCACCACATTTACCAATCAGAAAAAAAAAAAAACACAACTGTCTTGGTGAGCTATATACTGAATTTGCATTAAAGGGACACGATACCCAAATGTTGAAGCACATGGAGGTGATGCAGCATAGCTGTAAAAAGCCGACAAGAAAATATCACCTGAACATCTCTACATAAAAAAAGGAAGATATTTTACCTCAAGATTTTTTTTCTTTCAGGATTCAGGTAGACAATACAATTTTAAACAACTTTACAATTTACTTCTATTTTCTAATTTGCGTCATTTTCTTGGTATCATTAGTTGAAGAAGCAAGCAATGCACTACTGGAAGTTAGTTAAACACACAGGGTGAGCCAATAACATGAGACATATATGTGCAGCCACCAATCAGCAGCCTTGAGTCTACCTAGGTATCCTTTTTCAACAAATGACACTAAGAGAACAAAACAAAACATTTAATTTAAAAAAAAAACAAACAAAAAAAAAAACTTAACATTAAAAGTTGTTTTCCACTTTGAACAGAGAAACTTACATTTCAATGCCAGTGTCCACATGAACACTGAAGTTTGTCAAAATACATTTAGTGGCTTTTAAAGCAGACATGCATTTTCCTCTCAGGCATTTTCTGAGTGCCATATTGACAGAAAGTAATGGGAATGCTAATTTATATATATATTAATATATATATATAAAAATATAACTTAGGGTGTAGGACCTGACTCAAATGATGAAAAATACAACAGTAAAAAACAGATATTTAAAGGCTTGGGATACTTGGGATACACGATCATACAGGAAGGGAGTTTAAGGTATTTAAACCCACCACTGCAATCTCACAGATTTCACAAAAATTATGGCAATATCACCACTTAAAGTGACAAAAAAAAAAAGTGTAAAAAGAAAATGCTCTAATGTGTTATATGTAAGCAACAGAGCAATAATGAAATGTTCTAAGTGTTTAACACCAGCAATGCACTACTAGGAACTAACTGAACACTTCTGGTGAGCCAATAATACAACAAGCATATGTGCGTAGCCACCAATAATCACAAGCTAGTTCTCAGTAGTGATGATCATTAGCTTACCTATGTATGCTCTGCTACAAATGATACCATGAAAATAAAGTAAAATTTCATAATGGAAGTAAATTGGAAAAAAAAAGTCTCAAAATTGCATACTCCATCTGAAGTCTCAGTTTAATGCAGAGATTCATATCCCTTTAAAAATCCATATTGCCATCAAATGAAGTCAAAATCAAATTGAAAAGTGGTTATACAGGTATTTACAACAAAAGGAGAGCGCAAGTTAAAACTAAATTTGCAAACTCTAGTGTAACTTTTTATATATTTTGTAAGTGAGAAGAACTATTAACACCTTAAACATGTTGAATAGCTATAGTTGGACACCTGGTTGGAACATAACAGTGTCCAGTGTCTTCATTCTTGAATTAAATTCAGAGAAGTAGTAGTTTAACAAGATTCCCCCATCTCACTACTAAATGCAACAAAACAGGCCCGGGTTAACTAACTACAAACCACCACTACCTTCTCCAATACCAACGTCATGCTATGAAACTTATTCACCCCCAAAAAATCTGTTCCTATTTCTGTATCAGACTTATAAAACCAGGTTCATTAGAGAGCGCCTTCTCTTATTCCAATATTATGCTATGAAGCCTTTTCCCTAAAGCCATGGCCCTGTATTGTATCATACTGTGAAACCTATTCACTAAAGAATGATCGATCGCTTTGCATTTAGAGAATATCCATCATAGCACAATACATAATTGTTTTTCATGATAGAAACCGGTCTCCATCGTTAGTGAATCAAAGTCAGTGTCACAGAGCACTGCGGGAGCAAAAATTCTGCTGTCGACCATAAAGGTTTTCAAGGATAGCCCAACTGTTAGTATTTTTTAATAGAGCGCAGTATGTGAGGTAGTAGTATTTTACTATTCTCTGTTTACAGTAAATTCTTGTATCCCTTTACAAAACCTGTGTTGATATTTAAATGTGACTCACGTGGGGGGAAATAAAGTGGGCCTGGAACTTTTCGCATCTTGACAATTTTGCACAGTGTCACCCAAACTCTGCGGGCAGGAACATCCAGCAACAGAAATTCCTGCAGGAGCACGCGCAGCATGACAGTACCCTCGAGAAGCATGCGGAATGTGACACTACCCTGGAGGAGCACACACTAATCTGAAAGAACACACACAGTGAACGCATACAATAATAAGTTGTCACTGCTGAGGCCACGTCTAAATGTCACCTGGCTGGCAACAGTTTCTGTGGCGTAAAATATAAATGGTAGTTTGATCTATGCAAACCCCAACGTCGCTGTGTTGGATAAAGTATACCTTGTTCCTCTGAAACGAAATAAATGCTAAACATGGACCTGTGCGTTGATGCCTTTCTTCCCCAGTAGGCGCTACCAATGTCCGGCAACACTAAGTGCACTTTAATTTCACCACACAAATATAAGGGACTTTAAACACTTAGTACAACAAACACTGATAATAAACTAACTTTGCAAAGAAGAAATTTCATGCATCTTTTTTGATACATTACACATTTTAAAGAAAAAAAGCTACCGAGTTGTCCTTATTTGTGTTTCTTCATTCTATTAAAAAAAATAAAGATGCACATAAAGATTTGTAAAGCTCACTTGTGTGAAACATAAAAATACTAAATAATAATAAAAATAGTTAACGAAATCAATCAGTCCCCCACAGGAGGGCCTTTTAGGGGAATGGACAGAACCTGTAAGAATACTTAAGTATTAGAAACATTTTGTATTACACCTAACCCAAAATGCACAGATAGGAAAATACTGTGGTAATACAGAAAAATACAAAAAACATTAGTAAGCTTAGTAACCTCAACTATATCTTTTTTTATGATTAGTTATGAATTTAAAACCTATTATGTTAACTTATAATGTACCGGATAGGTTTTAGATCACAGTTTTATAAATCACGGGTCTATGGCATCATACTGCAGTTATCCCAGATCCCAATATTCATTAACCTAATAGTTTATCTTTTTTTTATTTTATTTAAATATATTTAAAACATTTTTATATGCACACACACTACAATAATTATAAATACATAAGATTCTAGGTGCAAATATGAATTGGTATAACATACATTATTCCTCAGAATACACAGTTTCATCAGGGAAAAAAAAACAAATAATACCAATTGAACCCAAGGTAGCCTTTTAAGCGCATAAATTGTTAATTCCTCAATTGACCACTGTTATCTAAAAACTAGCAAATTTCATCTGTAAAGATTTAAATCTAGTTATATACACACACACCAAATGTTTACTCGAATCTAAAACATTTTTTACACATACATTTTTTTGGTGATCCTCACACTTTTGTACGGCACTGCGCAATGGCTTGGATTTCACTGTGGTAATTTGTTTCTATGGTGGCCAAAATGATTAATCTCTGTGTTATTAAGCAGTTAGATCCCCTGCTTTGCACTAATCCAGTGGTTGACAAATTTGTTTCAAATTTGGGAGCCACCCAGAATACAGAGGGGCCAGGGAATGATTTTATTTAAAGATGCATGCAGAACAATCTAAAAAGTTAGGAGCCAGAATTAGGATTTGTCAAGCCCTGCATTAAATTAGTGGCTTGTGTCAGACTTTAACATATACTGACGTTGGCTCAATAACCCCCAAAAATTCTTTAGAATAGGGATTGACAAATTTGACATTTAAGAGCCTCTCAGAAAACTTAGGGGTCAAATATACTATTTTGAAGAGCCAAGTAATGATAGATATATATATATATATATATGTGTGTGTGTGTTTTACAGTTTACTGTGATAATTTAAATATACTTTTTTGCTCGTTCTGTTAAAAAAGAAAGTGAAAATGTGCAGTTAGACCTAGCTATCCCCAACATTGAAAAATCAAGTTGATGTTCGTAAATGTAAAACATGATACACAACTAAGAAGCCAAAACAGTAGTTGAGGAGATGTGTATACATGAAAAATAATATGTCTGGGAAACGTATGTTTCTGACTATAAAGACGTGACTAGAGAGGTTATATCTAGTCTGCATAACCTGCACCTAAACCTCGCTCTACCTAAAGCTATGATGATATTAGATTGAAAAAGAAAATACTGAAGAAAGAGAATCACTGGAGGTTACATATGTAGAAAAGCCATGATGTATAAGTACCATGTTGTAAATAATAAAATCATTTTCAAGAATATTAAAAAAAAAACCTGGCAAATCGGAAAGCCTACGTTTCATTAATCTGATTTCAGACTAGCCCCAAACCTAAAAAAATAAAAAACTATTACACCAATGTCTAGAATATTTAAATGAAGGGAAAAAAATACTTCCTAAGATTTTTAGTTACCGGTATTTGTCTTAAAATTTGCAGTATTTACACAGATTCTGTCATTGAAGCGCTATTATTTTACACATAGGGACAAAGATCTATGGAGTCATTTTCCAACAAGAAAATGGAAAATGACAAATGTCTATGCTTCTAGTTCTGTAATGCTGATTCCAATATTTTGCCCTGTCAGTCAAAGGGTTAAAAAAAAAAAAAAAAAAATCTGCCAAAAACCACCTGAAATCACATTCATTTTAGTCCCACTCCTGCTACCCCCACAGATCTCTTGCTTTCCGCGAGATAAAGAGTTCTGGAAGTCTTCAGTTTTTACACTACGTAATCTGTTCACAATTTCCTGATTTTAAAAGTTTTGTATTTTAGCAACAAAAAAGTAAATGCAAAGCTTTTATGAAAATATAAAACAGAAAAACTCAAATAAAATATTTCTGCTTCTTTAAGATTAAAAAGGTTCCCCTTCTTAATCTATAAACAGAAATAATTTAGTGTACAGCCTACAGATGGCAGAATGCTTACAGGTCCTTAGTAGAGTGTGCAAAAAGATTAGTGTTTGGACGTGTGTAATATAATAGGTACATCCTTTTTGAACATTCTTTCTTACTATTAAGGTGCTTAAATAAAATTAAAAAAAATGTAAAAAAAGAGATTTGACGCATATTTAGCAGAATAAGTCATTCATATAATTTAACTGGAGAGACAAATTAGTTTTTAGAGTGCGTTCTTGTGTAGAAGGTTTTAGGTCGACAGCTCTATTTAACAGAACGGGCTGACAGATTTATTTCTGATTAAGGTGTCAATTACAATATTGAGTAACCAGTCATACATTTTCTTAAGAAGCTATGGAGGGATTTTACACAGACACAAGTAGAATCATCAAAAACAAAAAAAAGTTAGGAGCCGGGAATAAAAATATAAGATGTGAGTGAGTTGGCTCCTGGGATTCGTCAAACGTGTAATAGAATACTTTGTGATGTCTTTTTATGGACTAACATGTCATTGTCTCAAACTACAAGGAAACCTCTCTTTTTTTTAAATCACATATAATCTCATTTTTACATATTCTTGTCATCATCAAAATAGCCCAAAATACATCTCTTCAAATTTTATCAAATCTAAACATTAAAAAAAAGAAAGAAAAATTAGAAACAAGTATTTATATGGTTCAAGGAATCTTCTAAGTAGTAACTCATCATTATTTCACTCTGTAGTAACAATTGTGAAGAATATTCTGATCAAAACAAAAATAAATTTCAGAACCAAAATAAGTGATAAAGAAAAGTCTGCCAAGATATAGTAGCACAAATGTTCTGATTCTTTTCAGTAGGAAGAAAAAAAAACAAAACAACATCTATCAATGACTATTGTAGTACTGTACACATAAACCACAATTAAAGAATGCATAGATATGCAACTTAAAGATACATTAAAAGGTGCATTGCTACAGAACTGGTGTACAGTAAGAATTTAAAACATAAATGGGTATTAATACAGTACCTCATATATGTCAGGAGTTCTTAACTGTTTTAGTCAAAGCAACCTCTGACTCATTTTTAAAAGCTGATGAACACATAACAGAAGTAAAAATAAACAAATAATAATAATAATAATAAAAGGGGCAAAGAAAAAAAAAAAAAGCACACACACCAACAACCTGAAAGATTTTCAATCTTTGCATTTTGTACTTTTTCATATCTCGCCAGGTGATGTTCACACTGTCTAGTCTGTCCAGGTATCCTGGTTAATAATCACTGCCACACGGAATGTGTTATCCCCCCCATATTAATAAATCAATAAATGTCAAAAAAAAAAATATGTATCTGGTATACAGAGGTATGCTTTTAACACATTTAAAATACAAATTCTTAAGTGCTTGAAAACTGCAACAACTAATATTTTGGTAGCATTCACACACGTACGTACATATATGATACACCACACTCTCTGTAAACACATGCCTGCACAATACAAAACACCATTACACTTATATGCCATATATACATATGTTGATGTAAATGCAGACAACTTCATGTTACAATCAGCTACTTTGATCAATACACTCACCAATATATACAATGTAAAAACATACATGCATTTTAAATTGCTTGTAAATTCTGCAAACAGTTTTGTATGCTATACATACATATGAGGCTTGAAATTTTCAGTAGTCGCATATTCGTAAGAAATTAGGACTTTTTACTATTTTAAACAGTGAGAGGATTTGTAACTTTTTTTCTCCCTTGCTACTTAACTATTGCAATTGTATGTATATGTATAGGTAAAATATCACAGTAGGTATTTTAGTAGTAACAGATCTGTAAGTGATGATAGAGGGGTACACTTGTGATTTGTCTAAGGTCACACAGAGGTGGCGCTAAAAAAATATCCAACTTCATAGAGTAGTGTCTTGACCACAGAATAACTTATGGTTTAGGATACTGAAACAAGACAAGTGGGTAAATAATTTGCACCAGAGATGCCCCCCAACACTCGCTTCAGTGCCAACATAACTAGACATGAACCCAAGAAAGAGCAGGAATCGTCAGAAGAGGTATGTAAGTTTCAGTCACAATAACCGCTGGAATAATATCCTAAGTTTTTGTTACAGCATCCTCCTGGGCAACATCTCCCAAATTACCCTGATAATATAGCAGGCTCACGCCGTTTGTAGAAATATACTTTTATGCAAATAATGTTGGCATTTGGTCTAATAGCCAAGTGTATTTTGGCATCTATATTCCCAACAGATCTACATATATTTACATACGAAGCACACACTTAAAAACACCCACTCAGATAATGGAAGCAATCATTCGCTGATTACTGTCACCTCATTAGCGAGCACAGAAGTGACAGGCAAGATTTGCACGTTTTTCACTTAAACAAAAAAAAAACATTAATAATAATCGCAGTGACAGGGGGGCTCCATATAGAACTGTTATTTGATTTGTTAACAAAAATAAATGTAATTCTATTTTCAGAATAAAAAAAAAAGAAAAAAAAAAAAGACTATTTTCTGTGTTTGGATGCTAATGAACCCTAATGGAAATTAATATTTAAAATATATGGCATCATGTTAGATATAAGTTTTACTAAAGGTGTAACAATTTGCAAAATAACTTATAAAAAGTATATATTTTTTAAATATATAAACACTTCACAAAAATATCAACAAGAGCCTATATATAAATATATACTCAAAAAGCATCAGATGTCTTCAAAGGGTAATACAAAGTTTTAGAACTACAGATTTGCTGGGGCAAAAAAAAAAAAAAATCAGTGCAGAGTTTTGACACTGAGACACACATTTGAGACAAAAAAAAAAAAGGGATCAATCCACCCAACGTTTGGCAGTTTTCTTTTGTCCGTTTGCACTCCATACAAAGCCTGATCCCCCGCCAGTTATTGCTTCACAAAAAAAAAAGCAGCACTCTGGAAACACACGTGAAATACGTAACGGTGAAACGGTTACTGACCCCAGATTGTGAGTCTGACACCAAACATATGTTACAGCTGTATGAGTTATATTAACATTTCCAAAAACTCTTAACATTTGGTTATCTGACAGGACAGAAAACGTGGCAGATTTACATTGTACAAGAAAAATGTTTAGACAATATATATATATATATATATATATATATATATTGTACACACACACTTCCACTTTTGATAGATATGTGTGTGTAATTTTACAGTGGTCCCAGACTAGTAACAATTTTAGTTTTGTTGTTTTTTACTTTAACATTGAGCAGACCAGAAGTGTAAACTTTAAAATCAGTGACATTTTTACACCCTTGAGTGGATACATAGATGACTAATAAATAGATCTGTAAAGTATTTTGATTTCTGAAAATATGTAAACACATATGATTTCTGGCAATATGTTAAATATATGAATTCTGAAGATATGTATTAATGAGTAATAACTTGATTAATTAAAAAAACCATACACACATCTGTATCCATGTCTACAAAGAAGTAGAAATTGCATTTACTGTGTATGCAAATCTACAGAAAGATACACAAAAGAGCTATTAGGATACACACATGCATGATGCATACCTTTAGATATGTCCCAAGTTTCTGTCGGTGCTTGATTTGCCACTGCTGGGATCCATACAGATATTCAGAGCTTTGGCAAAAAGTAAAAAAGTTTGTGGCGCATACAGAGCCAGCCTCCCTTACTATGGATACACACACAGCGCTGGTGCGTCCGAGGGGGAAAAGGGAATATCCCACAAGAGCAGGTGGACGATGCTTCAGGAAAAAAGAATATATATATATGTATCTATATACAAAAACAGGGAGTATAAACAAAAACAAAACAAGTGTTCACTGTATTATGGGAAAACACAGAAGGGTACAAAAATAAAAACTTTCAGAGTAATGCAGAGTAAGGGAGAGATTTGTCCTTGCTTCTTCCGAGGCTGGAGGCTGAGAGGGGACTGGATTGAGCAAAGGCAAGAGAACTCCCTCCACGCCCCCCACCGTGACACTACAAAGACAAGAGCAGAGCAGCACCTCTCTCTATCTGCTCAAAGCCCCCTCCCCTCCCAAAACACACACACACAAAAAAAAAAAAAAAATCAGACAATCCTCTCCCTGGCCCCCTCCTCCTCTCTGCAAGACACCAGCTCTTAGGCT
Organism: Bombina bombina; assembly: GCF_027579735.1. Taxonomy (NCBI): domain Eukaryota; kingdom Metazoa; phylum Chordata; class Amphibia; order Anura; family Bombinatoridae; genus Bombina; species Bombina bombina. Next base: position 468,836,211 of record NC_069501.1, read on the forward strand.
GAAAGCAAAAGAAAGCAGAGAAGGGAAAGAAGAAAAGATTGGGTCTTCTCTCCAGGCTAGAAATCTGAGCTGCCTCTTCACATCTCAGTGCACATGCGGATTCAAACAGGGCTTATTCACAAAAAAAAAGCAAGCAGCTCGCTCTGCCGGCTTGGAGGGCACTCCTATCCTGCTTTTCTTCTGTCTCATTACTTGTTTCAGGACTCCCCAGGCCTCCTACCGCTCAGAGATTTGCACGGAGTAGAAAAGAAAAAAAAGTCTAAAAAAAAAAATCCAAACCGATGAAGACTGAAAAAAAAACTGATCTTTGAATACTTTCTAGTGATCCGAAAAGTGAGGTTACAGTTAACAAAACGAATATCTGATAAAGTGATTGCATGATTACAAGGAAGGAGACAAACTATTTCACAATAAGATCAATAATGCCCATATAACAATCACACAATACCTTATTTTTCACCTATTTTAGCAATGCCCAGATTTGTATATTGCTAAACTGTAACTACAAACTTCTAAGTTTGGGGCCACGAGGTTAAAAATTCTTATAAAATTTGCCTTTTCACACAAAAAAATATGGAAAACAAAATCACTCAGAAATGACCAAGGAGTATTTATAATATTTTTTACCTGGTTTATTGTTTACCACACAAGGCTAATTCAAACATAAAGTCATTTCAATAACAATCTAAAAAAGAACAATAGTTAAAAAAACAAAAGCTTATATAAAAAAAAAGCAATGGCAGGAAGTACAAATGAGCACTCAAGCATACTCCAGAGCAGATAATGCAAAAAAAAAATAAATCATATTTAACCCTTTAAAAACAACAACAAAGGACTCACCATGGATCGGAAGAGTTCTATTTGATTTAGTAAAGAAGCGAGCAATACACAAAGCCCGGAGCAGCCATGGGAAGTGGTGCGGTTTTGATGCTGGTGAAGAGAAAGTTGCTTTAGCAAAGTGATGATCTTCAGAAGAAGAAAAAAAAAAAAGAGCAGAACTTGCGTGATCAGACGAACACTTGTTCCTTCGCACCTCAGGAGGAGCAAGCACGGAGCCCAGCAGTTCGTACCAAAATAAACAATAATGCAGCAGAGTCCTCATGTAACCAGTCTGGAACAGAGAGAAGCGAGAGGGGAAAACGGCAGAAACCAATCATTGTGTCTCTCTCACTGGGAGCCAGAGGCTTCAATAAAACGCCTCGCACTTATTTTAATTAGCAAGTAATTTAAATTGCCCCTGAGCTGTGATCACCGGAAATCCTTGCTGGAAATGTATCCCTTTATGTCACTCAGTCTCAAAACACACTGACAGTTTCATGACACTGGGTTGTGTGTAGCCTGAGCCCCACTTTATAGAGAGAGAAAAAAAAATTCTCTAAAGAAACTAAACTGCTATTTTCGTTAGGATTTGCATCCACTATAAACGCCATGCAATTTGTGAGCGATTTGTTTAGTATGGTTACCCTAGTGACCGTTTAAAGGGGTTTGCCTTTAGAATACTGCAACAAATCGCTTTACATCTAAAATAGTGTTTTTGTTTTTTTGAGTGAGGGGACATTTTGTAATTTTTTTGTATTCTGACAATTATTTATTTTCAGAAATGTTTTTTTTTTTTTTTAATTAACACTTCTATATAAGCATTCAATTAATTTAGTAAGTCATATCCTTGATCTTAAAGGGACAGTAAAGTCAAAATGAAACTCATAGTTTAGATGGATCATGCCATTTTAAACAACTTTACAATTTACTTCTAGTATCTAATTTGTTTTGTGCATATGGTATCCTTTGTTGAAAAGTAAATCTAGGTAGGCTCATAGAAGCTCTGGAGCATAAACTTTCATGATTCAGATTGAGCATGCAATATTATACAACTTTCCTATTTACTTCTGTTACCAAATTTGCTTTGTTCTTTTGATATCCTTTGTTCAATATTAAATCTAGTTAGGCTAGAGTAAATCTAGTTTTACAACACTGTATGTAGCAGTATTATAAATTGTTGCTATTGCTGTCATAGAGCACTTAAAAGGACAGTCTACTCCAGAATTTTTATTGTTTAAAAAGATAGATAATCCCTTTATTACCCATTCCCCAGTTTTGCATAACCAACACAGTTATATTAATATACGCCTAGATTGCGAGTCTTGCGTTAGCCTTAAAAAGCAGCGTTGAGAGGTTCCACTCTGAGAGGTACCGCTCACTTTTTTTCCGCGACTCGAGCATACCGCAAATCCCCTTACTTCAATTGCGTATCCTATCTTTTTAATGGGATTTGCCTAACGCCAGTATTACGAGTCTTGGAAAACGTGAGCGGTACACCCTCTCCTGTCAAGACTGATACCGCATTTAAAAGTCAGTAGTTAAGAGTTTTATGGGCTAACGCCGTAACATAAAACTCTTAACTAAAGTGCTAAAAAGTACACTAACACCCATAAACTACCTATTAACCCCTAAACCGAGCCCCCCCCCCCCGCACATCGCAAACACTTAAATTAAAATTTTAACCTCTAATCTGCCGTCCCTAACATCGCCGACACCTATCTACATTTATTAACCCCTAATCTGCCGCCCCCAACGTCGCCGCCACTATACTAAAGTTCTTAACCCCTAAACCTAAGTCTAACCCTAACACCCCCTAACTTAAATATAATTTAAATAAAACAAAATAAAATTACTACAATTAAATAAATAATTCCTATTTAAAACTAAATACTTACCTATAAAATAAACCCTAAGCTAGCTACAATATAACTAATAATTACATTGTTTCTAGCGTAGGGTTTATTTTTATTTTACAGGCAACTTTGTATTTATTTTAACTAGGTACAATAGTTATTAAATAGTTATTAACTATTTAATAACTTCCTAGTTAAAATAATTACAAAAGTACCTGTAAAATAAATCCTAACCTAAGTTACAATTACACCTAACACTACACTATAATTAAAATAATTTCATCAATTAACTACAATTAACTACAATTAAATTAAATAAACTAAAGTATGAAAAAAATAAACACTAAATTACAGAAAATAATAAAATAATTACAAGTTTGTTAAACTAATTACACCTAATCTAATCCCCCTAATAAAATAAAAAAGCCCCCCCAAAATAATAAAAATCCCTACCCTATACTAAATTACAAATAGCCCTTAAAATGGCTTTTTGCGGGGCATTGCCCCAAAGTAATCAGCTGTTTTACCTGTAAAAAAAAATACAATACCCCCCCCAACATTAAAACCCACCACCCACACACCCAACCCTACTCTAAAACCTACCCAATCCCCCCTTAATAAAACCTAACACTACCCCCTTGAAGATCACCCTACCTTGAGACGTCTTTACCCAGCCGGGCACAAGTGGTCCTCCAGTGGGGCAGAAGTCTTCATCCGATCCGGGCAGAAGAGGACCTCCAGACGGACAGAAGTCTTCATCCAGGCGGCATCTTCTATCTTCATCCATCCGGAGCGGAGCGGGTCCATCTTCAAGCCAGCCGACGCGGAGCATCCTCTTCTTCCGACGACTCCCGACGAATGAAGGTTCCTTTAAATGACGTCATCCAAGATGACGTCCCTTGAATTCCGATTGGCTGATAGCAGTGTTTTGCTATTGTACAATACAGCGTCTGTATTATGTGGGCTGCTGATGTAACCCACATATATCTTATCTAGCTATTTATACAACGTCTGCTAGCTGAGGCCCACAACAAGAGTTTAATGTAGCACAGATCTAAACAATTTTGAATAGGAGAACACTTGGGTCCATGCAAGAAAATGCATCAATAACTAATAGTCAATTCACTGAGCCCAGCATTTACTGGGAGCTGCAGGTGGGAAAAGTATATATAAAAGTAGCAATTGGCTTTTTGCAATGCTGAGTAAAGTGGAGAGTGAGTGAAAATTTTATTTATTGAAAGCAACTTTAAAATACAAAAAGGATTTATCAATGTGTTAGAAGATTTTATTATTGCAATATTGAGTGAATGAGTTAAATACATATTAAAAGTCAGATCCAGAGAAGTAGTAGGAGCTAGATGTACACATCTGGTGAACCAATAAAAAAAGGTATAAGTGTGTAACTACCAATCACCAGCTAGCTCCCTGTAGTGCTTTGTTGTTCCTGAGCCTACCTAGGTATGATTTTCAACAAAGTCAATTTGATAATAGAACTATATTTAAAAAGCTCTAAAAAAAAGCATACTCTTAATCATGAAACTTTTATTTTGTTTTTCATCTCCCATTAATTAATTTCCCAAAAAACATTTTACATGTATTTAGGGGATTTAAAGCTTTGCACAGTGTAAAGTACAGCAGTTTTAATTTTAGCCTGTGTTTTAATATCGCTCCAAACTGGACACAAGTAATCTGTAAAAACTATTTAACTGTTTAACAAAACCTAGGCTTTAAAATGAAATCATAGCATGCAAATAGTATAGGCCTAGACCTAGACTATCTTCTAAACCTAAAGTATTTTCTTGGCTGTCCATGATACTCTTGTTTAAATGTAATATATAAGGCCTAGATTCAAATCTGTTAGAAAATCTTAGGCATGTGAATACACAATGCAATAATTAGTTTTCTTTAATTCAGAGCCAGTACAATCTTTTCTAATGATTTTTTAAATGACTTTCTACCTCTGTCAGATACGTTGCACTGTTGCCAGTGGTGGTTGTTATGGGGTAACAGACACTTCTGGGTTTAGTTGCGGTTCTTTCATGGTGGGGTACAGGGTGGGTGACTCCATAGTTACAAGTGTTCCATGGACAGGGTCCTGGCAGGGCGAAGTTGAGTGGCAGATGTTCTGACAACAGAACATAATAAATAAATAGTAAAATACTTTTTCTTAAAATCTTTTTCAAGAAAACCTCATGTTGGCCATTTTGTCACAGTGCATGTTGGGGGTTTTGCAGAACTTTTTTTTGGAGAGTCTGTGTCAATCATGCATTTTAATTTTAACAAACACAACACATATCCTAATTTAATTATAATGTTAACATCACTTTTAATCTATGAAAAATGCTCACAACTATATCATATTCTTAATTGTTCCTATTGTTCTGTGACAGGCCGATTTTGTTGGACTCCTGTCATCTGTATAATTGTCCCAGAGATATGTCCTGCATTGTAAAAATCTGCCCTGAGATGTGGACTTGGCATGGATGCATGACATCGAGAGTCAGACTTGATGTCTTTGTTGGTCTTATAAATATATATTTGTTTGCATACTGTGGCATCTTTGTCTTTTGCATTTTACATTACAACAGCAAAATACTAAAATAATATTTCTAATTTGGTGAATAAATCTCATACAGTTTAGAGATAATATTTAACAATACACTATTTAATATTTTATGCATATTGTGTGCAATGTACATTGGGTGTTTTGGAATTAAGCAAATTGGGCAGGTCTATGGAAACTATTGGGGACCATGGTCAATGCTTATTTTTCTTGATGCTGGAAAAAATGTTAATTAACTTCTTTTTTTTTTTTTTAGCAAAGTGATCACAATCTTTCCAAGTCAAACACAGCTGACATTGTTAACTCATGAGATTTGGGGGGATATCTATCAAGCCGTCAACTTTGTTGAATTTGACGGCACCACGACGTTCGCCTAACATTGCGGCCGTGGACCTGAATACGATCTCCATATTTATAAGAAAAGCCGGCAAAATTATGCGCACCAAGTACGGGGTCGATGAGCATCGGACTGTTGTTAACTAACAGTCATCGATCTCGCGTCTATTCGGCTTTTTACCAACTTTATTTATACCCTGTCACTAAACGCCGCCACTATACTAAAATGTTTAACCCCTATCCCGCCGCTCCCAGACCCCGCCGCCACTAAATAAAGCTATTAACCCCTATCCCGCCACTCCCGGACCCCGCCACCACTAAATAAAGTTATTAACCCCTATGCTGCCACTAAATAAACATATTAACCCCTAAACCACTGGCCTCCCACTTCACTACCACCAACTAAACTTATTAACCCCTAATCCACCAGCCCCCCACATCACCATAAACTAAATTAAGCTATTAACCCCTAAACCTAACAACCCGCTAACTTTAAATTAAAATTACAACATCCCTATCTTCAAATAAATTTAAATTTAGCTGTAGAATTAAAATAAACTATTTTTAAACTATTACTTAACCTACCTTAACTATTATACTACAATTACAGGGAGTGCAGAATTATTAGGCAAATGAGTATTTTGACCACATCATCCTCTTTATGCATGTTGTCTTACTCCAAGCTGTATAGGCTCGAAAGCCTACTACCAATTAAGCATATTAGGTGATGTGCATCTCTGTAATGAGAAGGGGTGTGGTCTAATGACATCAACACCCTATATCAGGTGTGCATAATTATTAGGCAACTTCCTTTCCTTTGGCAAAATGGGTCAAAAGAAGGACTTGACAGGCTCAGAAAAGTCAAAAATAGTGAGATATCTTGCAGAGGGATGCAGCACTCTTAAAATTGCAAAGCTTCTGAAGCGTGATCATCAAACAATCAAGCGTTTCATTCAAAATAGTCAACAGGGTCGCAAGAAGCGTGTGGAAAAACCAAGGCGCAAAATAACTGCCCATGAACTGAGAAAAGTCAAGCGTGCAGCTGCCAAGATGCCACTTGCCACCAGTTTGGCCATATTTCAGAGCTGCAACATCACTGGAGTGCCCAAAAGCACAAGGTGTGCAATACTCAGAGACATGGCCAAGGTAAGAAAGGCTGAAAGACGACCACCACTGAACAAGACACACAAGCTGAAACGTCAAGACTGGGCCAAGAAATATCTCAAGACTGATTTTTCTAAGGTTTTATGGACTGATGAAATGAGAGTGAGTCTTGATGGGCCAGATGGATGGGCCCGTGGCTGGATTGGTAAAGGGCAGAGAGCTCCAGTCCGACTCAGACGCCAGCAAGGTGGAGGTGGAGTACTGGTTTGGGCTGGTATCTTCAAAGATGAGCTTGTGGGGCCTTTTCGGGTTGAGGATGGAGTCAAGCTCAACTCCCAGTCCTACTGCCAGTTTCTGGAAGACACCTTCTTCAAGCAGTGGTACAGGAAGAAGTCTGCATCCTTCAAGAAAAACATGATTTTCATGCAGGACAATGCTCCATCACACGCGTCCAAGTACTCCACAGCGTGGCTGGCAAGAAAGGGTATAAAGAAGAAAATCTAATGACATGGCCTCCTTGTTCACCTGATCTGAACCCCATTGAGAACCTGTGGTCCATCATCAAATGTGAGATTTACAAGGAGGGAAAACAGTACACCTCTCTGAACAGTGTCTTGGAGGCTGTGGTTGCTGCTGCACGCAATGTTGATGGTGAACAGATCAAAACACTGACAGAATCCATGGATGGCAGGCTTTTGAGTGTCCTTGCAAAGAAAGGTGGCTATATTGGTCACTGATTTGTTTTTGTTTTGTTTTTGAATGTCAGAAATGTATATTTGTGAATGTTGAGATGTTATATTGGTTTCACTGGTAAAAATAAATAATTGAAATGGGTATATATTTGTTTTTTGTTAAGTTGCCTAATAATTATGCACAGTAATAGTCACCTGCACACACAGATATCCCCCTAAAATAGCTAAAACTAAAAACAAACTAAAAACTACTTCCAAAAATATTCAGCTTTGATATTAATGAGTTTTTTGGGTTCATTGAGAACATGGTTGTTGTTCAATAATAAAATTAATCCTCAAAAATACAACTTGCCTAATAATTCTGCACTCCCTGTAAATTAAAATACCAATTAAATGAACTAAATTACATTTAAAAAAAACCTAACCCTACTCAAATTATTTAAATATACTAATAAACCTTATTAACAATTACTAAATTACAAAAAAATATAAACGTTAAGTTACAAAAAATCAAAAACACAAAATTACGAAGAAAAATAAACCACATTATCAAAAATAAAAAAGAATTACACCTAATCTAATAGCCCTATCAAAATAAAAAAGCCCCCCCAAAATAAAAAAAAAAACACTAGCCTACAATAAACTACCAACTACCAATCAGCTCTTTTACATGTAAAAAAAAATACAAACACCCCCAACAGTAAAATCCACCACCCAAGCAACCAACCAACCCCCAAATAAAAACCCTATATAAAGTAACCTAATCTCCCCATTGCCCTGAAAAGGGCATTTGTATGGGCATAAGTAAAAGATAAAAAAAGAAGGCGCCACCATAGTGCACAATCAGATGATTATAACACGCCAAATATACAAGTAAGACCGTACTTACAAGCTGTATGACACTTGAGAAGTGTCACAAATGCCTTCTGGACTGTTAGGAGTCGTCCAGCTAACTCACACTGGTGGATATCGGAATTGCTCTGAAGTGTGGGAGCGGCGATAGCAAACAGCATGCAGTATCCAGCCACAGGCTTTTCACAGAGCCGGTTCGTCTAATACTTGTCCACTGTTAATGGTAGATACACTAGTAGATACAATGTATCAAATGGATCAAAATGTTGAATTAAAATGTTGAATAAATGAATGGATAAAAGATAATTCGTGGAAAAAAGTCTTGTAAAAGCAAACAGACTTTATTTGGAGTATAGCAGCACAACGTTTCTCGGTCTCTCCTGACCGTTTCCTCAGGTGCAATATACATAATAATTAAAACCACGAACTTTTATTGCAGAGTTTTCGGCGTCTTCTAAAAGGAACAGCGCATGCGTGGAGGTGTGACCACTACTGGAGCTACCATTGGTTGTCATTGTCCAATGCTAGAAGGGATAATATCCAAGCCTCTGTATGATATAGACAGCGTGAGTAGAACACTGCTATTAGTGTCAGATATACAAAATCAAACCATGCAGGGTTAAACTATCCGAGCATGTCAATGGATCGTGTATAATATATATATTGATCCAGTAAGTGTGTGTCTATATAAAAAATATAAGTACGATAAATGAAAATAAATAGTATATATATATATATTTCCAATAGGAAGCTCTTAGTGGTGACACCAATCGCGCAACTTAAAACCAAACATTAAGCAGGTTGAGCTAGAGTATCTGTCAGTCTAGATGCAAGTAATATATTATTTACTTGATATACAACATAAAACTGTAAACAGCAGCCTCATGTAAGAAGCCTATGTTTATGTTTCTAAAACATAGATAAAATTAAAAGTATACACGCAAATCTAGCACAACCAGTTATAAAACTAAATAAATAAATAAGTGCAGATAAAACCTACTTAAAGAACATATATATAAAAAAAAAAAAAATGCATATATACACATGTGCAAGTACACGTCTGTATCACGTGTTAAATATCTAACTATACATGCATATATGCACACATACACGTCTCATATCTCATGAGTATGGCTGAAACCACAACCCAAAAGGCATCACACATGAAATACGATATATCTGTCAAATACCAGTCATGTTATATCTGTATTGTTAGCACTAGGTATAATAAATTTCCCAAAAGGCAATAGTGGTGGATGTATCCATAAAGAATCCCATCAATGTAATCAACATAATATATATTAAAAAGGGGTGAATATAATACTAATCAGAATTATAAAAAATATTAAAAACAGTTAGTTAAAAGCTGCCATATCAATATTGGCATTGAGACCACCAGGGGACAAACTTTTGAGTTTCTATATCCAAAAGGTCTCCCTTTGTCTCAAATGTAAAAACCTGTTTCTGCCCCACTTGGGTAGGATCTGTTCTAGTGGAATTATGGAAAAACAATCAGATGGTGTGGAGTGGCAAAGACTAGCATGTTTGGGGATACTGTGGTTTCTGATTTTGTTTTCTATATTTCTTTTGTGTTCCCCCCACCTCTTTTTTAGGGGCCTGGAGGTCCTCCCCACATATTGGAGCCCACATACACACTCTAAGAGATAGACGACAAAGGGAGAATCACACGTAAAATGTGAATTGATGTTAAATTTTTCTTTTGTGGTAAATGAACTAAATTCAATTCTATTTGGATTTGTGAAAGCACATAGGCCACAGTGTGCACGATTGCATTTATAAAAACCTGGTTTGCCTAGTAATGTAGAGTCCCTATTTTTAAGGATATAACCATTTGCTCTGTTTTTGGGCTGATGTACTTTCATGACTACCTTGCTGGGTGCCAGCTTATTTTTTAAGGTGGGAGCTCTTCTGAAAGTACATATTGGTTGCTTACTCAATGTGTTGGTGAGAAATGGATCGTTCTCTAGGATGTACCAATATTTTTCTAAAATGCCTTTGATCTTTTTGTGGTTATTATTGAATTGTGTTACAAATCTAACCCCAGTATTATTAGACTCACTGGGATTTTTTGGCTTATCTTCTTTGTTGGTCTCATTATTAGCCCCTGTGTATTTAAAGAAAAAATCTTCTCTACATTTCTTTCTGGCCTCAAAAATGCTGGTCTCAATTAAACTACTAGGAAAATTTTTCTCCAAAAACCTTTCTTTTAAAAGGTTGGCCAGTATATCAAAAGTTTTCAAATCAGTGCAGTTTCTGCGCAACCTACAGAACTGATTGTATGGTATATTCTTTTTCCAGGGTAAGTGGTGGTTGCTTTTAAAATTAAGATAGCTGTTAGCATCCACTGGTTTGAAAAAAGTTTTGGTGGAGATGTTACCTAGGTTATCCCATTCAAGTATTAAATCCAGAAAGTCTATACTTGTTTCATCCATTTTGGATGAAAAATGCAGACCCATATCATTATCATTTAATTTATCAACAAAATTTTGGGCTTCTATAGGGCTGCCTTCCCAAATGAACAGGAGGTCATCAATGAAACGGCCATAGAAGACCAGATTCGCCACCGAGTCGGAGGAATAGATGTATCTGTCCTCAAACATGCCCATAAATAAATTGGCAAAGCTCGGGGCGAATCTGGTCCCCATGGCCGTTCCCTTGATCTGCAAAAAGAATTTTTCTTGATAGACAAAATAATTGTTCTTAAGGACAAATAAGATACATTCCAAAAGGAATTTCCTTTGCTTGTCTGGCATATAGATGTCTTGTTTCAAATAATATTCAATGGCATTTGTGCCTAGATCATGGGCTATATTTGAATACAAAGCCGAGACATCACAAGTAAGCCATAAAAGTTTCCTATTTTCCTTCTTAATTTTAGATATCTTATAAATAAGATCCGGAGTGTCTTGAATATATGAAGTTAAAGTGACTACTGATTTTTTTAGGAATTGATCCACATATTCAGATAGATTACATGTGAGATTGCCAATACCCGAAATAATAGGCCTCCCAGGAGGATCCACCAAATTTTTGTGGATCTTCGGGAGATGATAATAGTAGGCCAAATTCGGATTGCTTGGGATTAGAAAATCCCTTTCTTTTTTGGTTAAAATACCTTCTAACCAGCCACGGTCTACCATTTTGACCAAACTGGCCAGAAATTTATTAGTGGGATTGAATGTAAGGATTTTGTAATACTGTTCATCATACAAGATCCTATCGGCTTCTCTTATGTAATCTACACGATTCTGTATAATAATTCCTCCACCCTTGTCTGCTTCTCTTATTATTATGTTATTATTGGAAGCTAATCTAGATAGGGCTTTAATTTCATAAACATTCAAATTGGAATCTTTGGTTTTGGCTCCTGGTAGTTTTCCAAAGTCTTCCAGTACTAATTTTTGAAATAATTCAATGTTTAAACCTACATTAGGTGGGTTAAAATTAGATTTAGGCGTTAGATTTGAATGTATACAATCTTCAAAAAGATCAGCATAAAGAGTATCTGGATCAAAATATATAATATCCATAGAAGGACGTTCACTCATATCATTAGTTAAAATTGGTCTGTGGCCTGAATCTTTTAGTTTCTTTTCACAGAAGTAACACTGCAAAGATAGTTTGCGAACAAACTTGTTCAGATCAACAAACAAATCAAACAAATTTTGTTGATTTGATGGACAAAACGATAAGCCCCTGTTTAAAACGCAAATTTCTTCGTTAGAGAGAACATGGTTGGATAAATTATATATATTTTTACTCATGCGTTTAAGTTTCTCTTTTTTGGAAGTCTTACCTCTCCCTCTGCTGCCACGTTGGCGTATGATCTTTTTCTTGGTGTAGTGGTAGCCAATTTTTCCCCCTCTTGGGCCCTTTCTAATTGTTTTAATCTGATTGGTGCATGTCTGAGGTGTGGCGGGGTGTACATTTGTTTTTGTTCGTGCTGAAAAACCTGAGATTTATTAATCTGTCTGTTTTCATCTCTTTGATAACTATTGTTATAGTTTATTTCATTTTGTTGAACTCTAGAATTATTCCCATGGTTCCTGTTTTGAAACCCACGGTTACTATATTCTATCTCTTCCTCCCTGTTGTATTGTTGGGTATTATTTTGATACTGGTTGTATCTATATGTATGAGGACTGTTGTTAAAATCCTCCCTTTCCCAGTTAGAGGTAGAGGGTTGACTATATTCTCTGTAGTTGGAATTAAACGGGGTATTATTCGAGTTTCTAAAACTCAAATTCTTCTTTTTATCTCTGGGTTTCTTGTAATTAACTTTTACCCATGGTTTCTCTTGAGGTGTGTCTGTTTCCAGTGAACCACTGTTGTGTTCACTTTCTAGAGTTCCCTTTTGAAAGTCATACACTTTGCCTTCCAGATAATCTTTCTCATCTCTAGCTAGTTTTTTGATTTTAGTGTGTATAATTTTCTTTTGGAATGTATCTGATTTCTCTTGTACTTCTTTTATGTGTTTAGCATAGTCAGTATTAGATTCATGTTTTATTAGGATATTCTGAATCTCCTCAATGTCAGACTCTGTTTTGTTCAATAGAGTTGTTCTAAACTCAATTAGTAAATCTATGAGTTTCAGTGAACAATCTGTCAGAGTAGCCTGCCATTTTTCAGTCAACTCTACATCTTGTTTGAAGGAACATAATTTTAAAAATCTGAGACCTCTAGGGATCTGACCTCTCTCTTTATATTTTTTGAGTGTATCTATATTCCACCAATGTCTGTGCTCATTTTTTAAGGCATCCTCTAGTTTGTGGAATAATTGTACCATGGAAAGATCGTCTATGATTTCATCTGACATATCTTGTATATTCTCATGGTTACTCAGGGCTTCCCTGTGTTTTAGCCTTTGGTCTCTGTTTTGCATGGTGGATGTATTAAAAAATAGAAATATAAAGTGCAAATGTGTTAAAGTCAGTAGGTAACACTAATCTAGTAACCCAATAGTATGATATTAGTGTGTATATAGTGATAATGTGATACAATAATTATAAAAATCACATATGATACAAGAAGTATAAATATATTCTGTATGTATAACAGTGCCGCTCCCACACTTCAGAGCAATTCCGATATCCACCAGTGTGAGTTAGCTGGACGACTCCTAACAGTCCAGAAGGCATTTGTGACACTTCTCAAGTGTCATACAGCTTGTAAGTACGGTCTTACTTGTATATTTGGCGTGTTATAATCATCTGATTGTGCACTATGGTGGCGCCTTCTTTTTTTATCTTTTACTTCTGCAGAATTTAACATCTTGGGACACCGACAAGAATTTCGAAGAAGCAGCCTGCCATCCGTTCCAGATATCAGAATCTGGATTATGGACTAGATAAACTGTCCAATATAATATTTCCATCATCTACAATATTGGTTTGATTGGGACTTTTTCCACATTGTATATATTTTGCAGTTTTCACTCTTGTATTTATATATATAGGGGTACTTTATTTCATTGCACTATATGTTGGTTTTTTCACTTCTATTTCTATACAGGTATTTGGCGCACTGGTTTTTTTTCACATTTATTAACTTTTTGTTCTTTGGGTATGACCAGTTAGCGACTACATTTATTATATATTACCATACCGGCCACTATATATGTGGTCATACGGTAGGTAACTTTTATGATACCGCACTATTTTGTGCACATATTTAAATTTCCACTTTTTTTGTGCACATCTACACATAGAATAGAACAGTGGTTCTTATATCCTGCTTGTAATCACTGCACTGTTATACATACAGAATATATTTATACTTCTTGTATCATATGTGATTTTTATAATTATTGTATCACATTATCACTATATACACACTAATATCATACTATTGGGTTACTAGATTAGTGTTACCTACTGACTTTAACACATTTGCACTTTATATTTCTATTTTTTAATACATCCACCATGCAAAACAGAGACCAAAGGCTAAAACACAGGGAAGCCCTGAGTAACCATGAGAATATACAAGATATGTCAGATGAAATCATAGACGATCTTTCCATGGTACAATTATTCCACAAACTAGAGGATGCCTTAAAAAATGAGCACAGACATTGGTGGGATATAGATACACTCAAAAAATATAAAGAGAGAGGTCAGATCCCTAGAGGTCTCAGAATTTTAAAATTATGTTCCTTCAAACAAGATGTAGAGTTGACTGAAAAATGGCAGGCTACTCTGACAGATTGTTCACTGAAACTCATAGATTTACTAATTGAGTTTAGAACAACTCTATTGAACAAAACAGAGTCTGACATTGAGGAGATTCAGAATATCCTAATAAAACATGAATCTAATACTGACTATGCTAAACACATAAAAGAAGTACAAGAGAAATCAGATACATTCCAAAAGAAAATTATACACACTGAAATCAAAAAACTAGCTAGAGATGAGAAAGATTATCTGGAAGGCAAAGTGTATGACTTTCAAAAGGGAACTCTAGAAAGTGAACACAACAGTGGTTCACTGGAAACAGACACACCTCAAGAGAAACCATGGGTAAAAGTTAATTACAAGAAACCCAGAGATAAAAAGAAGAATTTGAGTTTTAGAAACTCGAATAATACCCTGTTTAATTCCAACTACAGAGAATATAGTCAACCCTCTACCTCTAACTGGGAAAGGGAGGATTTTAACAACAGTCCTCATACATATAGATACAACCAGTATCAAAATAATACCCAACAATACAACAGGGAGGAAGAGATAGAATATAGTAACCGTGGGTTTCAAAACAGGAACCATGGGAATAATTCTAGAGTTCAACAAAATGAAATAAACTATAACAATAGTTATCAAAGAGATGAAAACAGACAGATTAATAAATCTCAGGTTTTTCAGCACGAACAAAAACAAATGTACACCCCGCCACACCTCAGACATGCACCAATCAGATTAAAACAATTAGAAAGGGCCCAAGAGGGGGAAAAATTGGCTACCACTACACCAAGAAAAAGATCATACGCCAACGTGGCAGCAGAGGGAGAGGTAAGACTTCCAAAAAAGAGAAACTTAAACGCATGAGTAAAAATATATATAATTTATCCAACCATGTTCTCTCTAACGAAGAAATTTGCGTTTTAAACAGGGGCTTATCGTTTTGTCCATCAAATCAACACAATTTGTTTGATTTGTTTGTTGATCTGAACAAGTTTGTTCGCAAACTATCTTTGCAGCGTTACTTCTGTGAAAAGAAACTAAAAGATTCAGGCCACAGACCAATTTTAACTAATGATATAAGTGAACGTCCTTCTATGGATATTATATATTTTGATCCAGATACTCTTTATGCTGATCTTTTTGAAGATTGTATACATTCAAATCTAACGCCTAAATCTAATTTTAACCCACCTAATGTAGGTTTAAACATTGAATTATTTCAAAAATTAGTACTGGAAGACTTTGGAAAACTACCAGGAGCCAAAACCAAAGATTCCAATTTGA
The DNA here is from genome assembly GCF_027579735.1 of Bombina bombina. NCBI lineage: Eukaryota > Metazoa > Chordata > Amphibia > Anura > Bombinatoridae > Bombina > Bombina bombina. The sequence goes on from NC_069501.1 coordinate 468,851,917, forward strand.
ATGTTTATGAAATTAAAGCCCTATCTAGATTAGCTTCCAATAATAACATAATAATCAGAGAAGCAGACAAGGGTGGAGGAATTATTATACAGAATCGTGTAGATTACATAAGAGAAGCCGATAGGATCTTGTATGATGAACAGTATTACAAAATCCTTACATTCAATCCCACTAATAAATTTCTGGCCAGTTTGGTCAAAATGGTAGACCGTGGCTGGTTAGAAGGTATTTTAACCAAAAAAGAAAGGGATTTTCTAATCCCAAGCAATCCGAATTTGGCCTACTATTATCATCTCCCGAAGATCCACAAAAATTTGGTGGATCCTCCTGGGAGGCCTATTATTTCGGGTATTGGCAATCTCACATGTAATCTATCTGAATATGTGGATCAATTCCTAAAAAAATCAGTAGTCACTTTAACTTCATATATTCAAGACACTCCGGATCTTATTTATAAGATATCTAAAATTAAGAAGGAAAATAGGAAACTTTTATGGCTTACTTGTGATGTCTCGGCTTTGTATTCAAATATAGCCCATGATCTAGGCACAAATGCCATTGAATATTATTTGAAACAAGACATCTATATGCCAGACAAGCAAAGGAAATTCCTTTTGGAATGTATCTTATTTGTCCTTAAGAACAATTATTTTGTCTATCAAGAAAAATTCTTTTTGCAGATCAAGGGAACGGCCATGGGGACCAGATTCGCCCCGAGCTTTGCCAATTTATTTATGGGCATGTTTGAGGACAGGTACATCTATTCCTCCGACTCGGTGGCGAATCTGGTCTTCTATGGCCGTTTCATTGATGACCTCCTGTTCATTTGGGAAGGCAGCCCTATAGAAGCCCAAAATTTTGTTGATAAATTAAATGATAATGATATGGGTCTGCATTTTTCATCCAAAATGGATGAAACAAGTATAGACTTTCTGGATTTAATACTTGAATGGGATAACCTAGGTAACATCTCCACCAAAACTTTTTTCAAACCAGTGGATGCTAACAGCTATCTTAATTTTAAAAGCAACCACCACTTACCCTGGAAAAAGAATATACCATACAATCAGTTCTGTAGGTTGCGCAGAAACTGCACTGATTTGAAAACTTTTGATATACAGGCCAACCTTTTAAAAGAAAGGTTTTTGGAGAAAATTTTTCCTAGTAGTTTAATTGAGACCAGCATTTTTGAGGCCAGAAAGAAATGTAGAGAAGATTTTTTCTTTAAATACACAGGGGCTAATAATGAGACCAACAAAGAAGATAAGCCAAAAAATCCCAGTGAGTCTAATAATACTGGGGTTAGATTTGTAACACAATTCAATAATAACCACAAAAAGATCAAAGGCATTTTAGAAAAATATTGGTACATCCTAGAGAACGATCTATTTCTCACCAACACATTGAGTAAGCAACCAATATGTACTTTCAGAAGAGCTCCCACCTTAAAAAATAAGCTGGCACCCAGCAAGGTAGTCATGAAAGTACATCAGCCCAAAAACAGAGCAAATGGTTATATCCTTAAAAATAGGGACTCTACATTACTAGGCAAACCAGGTTTTTATAAATGCAATCGTGCACACTGTGGCCTATGTGCTTTCACAAATCCAAATAGAATTGAATTTAGTTCATTTACCACAAAAGAAAAATTTAACATCAATTCACATTTTACGTGTGATTCTCCCTTTGTCGTCTATCTCTTAGAGTGTGTATGTGGGCTCCAATATGTGGGGAGGACCTCCAGGCCCCTAAAAAAGAGGTGGGGGGAACACAAAAGAAATATAGAAAACAAAATCAGAAACCACAGTATCCCCAAACATGCTAGTCTTTGCCACTCCACACCATCTGATTGTTTTTCCATATTTCCACTAGAACAGATCCTACCCAAGTGGGGCAGAAACAGGTTTTTACATTTGAGACAAAGGGAGACCTTTTGGATATGGAAACTCAAAAGTTTGTCCCCTGGTGGTCTCAATGCCAATATTGATATGGCAGCTTTTAACTAACTGTTTTTAATATTTTTTATAATTCTGATTAGTATTATATTCACCCCTTTTTAATATATATTATGTTGATTACATTGATGGGATTCTTTATGGATACATCCACCACTATTGCCTTTTGGGAAATTTATTATACCTAGTGCTAACAATACAGATATAACATGACTGGTATTTGACAGATATATCGTATTTCATGTGTGATGCCTTTTGGGTTGTGGTTTCAGCCATACTCATGAGATATGAGACGTGTATGTGTGCATATATGCATGTATAGTTAGATATTTAACACGTGATACAGACGTGTACTTGCACATGTGTATATATGCATTTTTTTTTTTATATATATATGTTCTTTAAGTAGGTTTTATCTGCACTTATTTATTTATTTAGTTTTATAACTGGTTGTGCTAGATTTGCGTGTATACTTTTAATTTTATCTATGTTTTAGAAACATAAACATAGGCTTCTTACATGAGGCTGCTGTTTACAGTTTTATGTTGTATATCAAGTAAATAATATATTACTTGCATCTAGACTGACAGATACTCTAGCTCAACCTGCTTAATGTTTGGTTTTAAGTTGCGCGATTGGTGTCACCACTAAGAGCTTCCTATTGGAAATATATATATATATACTATTTATTTTCATTTATCGTACTTATATTTTTTATATAGACACACACTTACTGGATCAATATATATATTATACACGATCCATTGACATGCTCGGATAGTTTAACCCTGCATGGTTTGATTTTGTATATCTGACACTAATAGCAGTGTTCTACTCACGCTGTCTATATCATACAGAGGCTTGAATATTATCCCTTCTAGCATTGGACAATGACAACCAATGGTAGCTCCAGTAGTGGTCACACCTCCACGCATGCGCTGTTCCTTTTAGAAGACGCCGAAAACTCTGCAATAAAAGTTCGTGGTTTTAATTATTATGTATATTGCACCTGAGGAAACGGTCAGGAGAGACCGAGAAACGTTGTGCTGCTATACTCCAAATAAAGTCTGTTTGCTTTTACAAGACTTTTTTCCACGAATTATCTTTTATCCATTCATTTATTCAACATTTTAATTCAACATTTTGATCCATTTGATACATTGTATCTACTAGTGTATCTACCATTAACAGTGGACAAGTATTAGACGAACCGGCTCTGTGAAAAGCCTGTGGCTGGATACTGCATGCTGTTTGCTATCGCCGCTCCCACACTTCAGAGCAATTCCGATATCCACCAGTGTGAGTTAGCTGGACGACTCCTAACAGTCCAGAAGGCATTTGTGACACTTCTCAAGTGTCATACAGCTTGTAAGTACGGTCTTACTTGTATATTTGGCGTGTTATAATCATCTGATTGTGCACTATGGTGGCGCCTTCTTTTTTTATCTTTTACTTCTGCAGAATTTAACATCTTGGGACACCGACAAGAATTTCGAAGAAGCAGCCTGCCATCCGTTCCAGATATCAGAATCTGGATTATGGACTAGATAAACTGTCCAATATCATATTTCCATCATCTACAATATTGGTTTGATTGGGACTTTTTCCACATTGTATATATTTTGCAGTTTTCACTCTTGTATTTATATATATAGGGGTACTTTATTTCATTGCACTATATGTTGGTTTTTTCACTTCTATTTCTATACAGGTATTTGGCGCACTGGTTTTTTTTCACATTTGTAAGGGCATTGCCATTAAAAGGGCATTTAGCTCTTTTACCTGCCCAGACCCTACTCTAAAAATAAAACCCACCCAAAAAACCCTTAAATAAACCTAACACTAACCCCCGACGATCCACTTACAGTTATTGAAGTCCCGCTTGAAGGATCCATCCAGCTGGCAAGAAGTCTTCATCCGGGCGGCCTCTTCCATCTTCATCCAGCCGGCGAAGTCCTCATCCAGGCGGCAAGAAGTCTTCATCCAGACGGCATCTTCTATCTTCATCCATCCGGCGCGGAGCGGGTCCATCCTGAAGACATCCAGTGCGGAGCTCCTCTTCAATACGGTCGCCACCGTAAACTGGAACTTCAATGCAAGTGATGTCATCCAAGATGGCGTCTCCTTTGCATTCTTATTGGCTGAAAGGTTCCAATCAGCCAATAGGATTAGAGCTGCTAAAATCCTATTGGCTGTTCCAATCAGCCAATAGGATTTGTGCAGCTCTCATCCTATTGGCTGTTCCAATCAGCCAATAGGATTTGAACAGCTCTCATCCTATTGGCTGTTCCAATCAGCCAATAGGATTGAGCTCTCATCCAATCTGTGTATTGCACATGTGCAAGATAAAATAATTATTACAGATCTTCTTGGAATGCAAGGAAACATGCCAAAAAGTCCAGTTTTGCACTTTAGAAACACACTTTATATGTTTAATTTGATGTGTCCATCTTGTTGCATCTTTGATGTGTCTATGGTCATAAGGATTTTGATTGCTCAAGTCATCGCTGGGCATTCATTGTACGGGCAATTTTACTGCTATCTGCTTGGATTCAATCTGAACTTTTCCCAGTACAGAAATGTTGTTATCTCTGGGATTATGAACACTCAAAACATGAAAAACATGCGGCGAGATTACGAGTTTTGCGTTAGAGGCTATGCGGTGCTAACGAGCAGTTTTCTCTCATCGCTCACTTACCTGCAGCGTTGGTATTACGGGTTTTTATAAACCCGGCGTTAAAAGACAAAAAGTGAGCGTAGAGCGGGGGAGGAGTCTGGCCATGCTGGTAAATGGCCGCTAAACCTTGAAGCTCTGAGCCAGCATTAGACTCATTCAGAATGATAGCCAGATAAGAGTAACTTTTTTGGTCTACGTTACCAGACAAGAAGTCCCACTGACACCGGGAATGCTTACATCCCACATTGGAGACCATTGGGGATAAAATTGAAGCTGTTTACCCTCTCACGGAGAGCCGCGGCCGCCATCTTGGCCGACTTCAAGCTGAAACAGAACCGCTATCGCCTGCGCATATTTGGTGTCCATTGCTTCAGGAAAAAGAGGTATGATGGCCGCAAGCACTCAAACACATAACCGCTAAGGAGAAAAGCAGAACTCATAACACTAATGCCGCTTGCCCTATTCAGAGCATAACCTATAAACCAAGTACAGCGTGGCATATTACCGCGATGCCGCATACACATAACCCCACTTCTTGGAAATAACAAGATATTAAGATGAGGAACTAGACTATGGGATAGATGACAGGCAGAGCAAGGAATTACTCACAATATATCAGATGAGCTGTTAACTCCGTTCTCAATATCTGCCGCCATAACGGACACAGACCACGTCACTAACACCTAATAACAGCTCCTACTTTAAGGATTCTTGCTGGATGGCAATGTTGGTTAACTGAATATTTCATGTTAATAATGGTCATACTTGGCATCATATTACCTATACCCTTCAGAAGCAAATAAAGCGACCTGCAGAGACTGAATATAGTTCCCTCTCTATATCATAAATATCATGTCTAGAAGGTCTGTTAGGCCTGATAAGGTACAGAAAGGGCAAACTTCTACCATTAAATCTGTTAGCAGTTTTTTCCAGGGAGCACTATCTCCTAATCTATCTAACACGGATCAGCCCCTATCTACAAAGATCAGCTCTGAGGAACCATCTTTAACAACAACCATTTCTGATGACTGTATAAAAGAACTCAGAGATAACATAGCTAATATGCCCACAAAAGCAGACTTTGACGCACTTAAAGCATTGATCACTTCGGAGCTGGTTCATATGAAAAAGGATATAAAGGACCTGGGGCACCGCATGGAATATGTGGAAGACTCACAAGATTCTCTAAGTACAATGTGCGATAATCTATCTACATATGCCAATGTATCTAATTCACAAATTGAAGCTCTGCAAGACAAAGTAGAAGATTTGGACAATAGGGGGAGGCGGAATAATATACGCATAAGAGGCATTCCAGAAGCTATTACTTTCAACGAACTTCATCAATATTTACAAGGTTTTTTCAAGTTTATTCTTCAAAACCCGCAAGCCCCAGACTTAGAATTGGAAAGAGCTCATAGAGCCCTCAGACCTCCGCCTCCCCCAGGGTCCCCACCCAGAGATGTTATCTTAAAGTTTCTGCGCTTTAATGAAAAGGAGAAGATATGGCTACAATCTAGAAAATCCCAAAGTATTATGTACCTGGATCATTCACTCCAACCACAGTTCAAAAACGCAAAGATGTGCGCTTCATCACTAAAGCCCTACAAGAAAGATCTATAAAATATAGATGGGGTTTTCCATTTAGCATATATATCTCACATGAAGGTCACTCCTATACTTACAAGTCACCTGAGGACTTAGACATGCTTTCTAAGGCCTTAAATATCAAGTTTCAAATGCCTAGGATCACGGATGTATCAATAAAAGTCCTCAGCACCGAGAGTCAAGCCACAAGCAAAGCCAAGAACTTAAGTTGGACAAAAGTTTCTTACAAGAAAAGCAGTGTTAAAGCTACTACATCACAAGCAGATCAACAGATGGACTCTGTGACCTGAATATTCCCTCTTCGTCCAAAATGGGTGAGATCTTTACAGTTACAGCTAATTTTTGCATTTACAGGTTATATTGATATTTGTTAAACTTAGCTTTCACAAAGACAGTTCCTATGTAATTGGGTTACACTATATAAATTACTTAAATGACTTTGGACATGGTTTCTGTCTTGGAAGAAATGGAACTTGACTTTTCAGATAACCCAAGGGTGCCTAACCCTTTTTCTCTATATAGAATCCTCTGCTCCTTGAGCTCTAAACCAGCGTATAACTACAAGGGGCCTCATTAATTATACGCTGGTAATGTTTATCTATCTCTTATCTCATTACATATGTCTACAAATAATGGAGTCTAAGCTGAGCACTCCTCACTCCACTTGTCATGTCCTATGACATACTTATGGTTTATTGTTATTGTTATATAATTTTGTTATATTATCAGTTGAAATTTTTGCTTTGTTCTGCAGCCGTCTCACAATGTCACTACGAGTTTTTTGTATATGTGCTCTTGGCCTTGATATATGTTTATGTGCCCATAGGTTTACCAACATATTTATGGCAGGTTTTGGTGTATGTTGAGATTAGCCATTACAGTCCTATAACGTTACAAAAGAGTCTAGCTAGACACCATCCCCATGTCTCAGTCAAATAAATGTTTAAAATTTATAACAACTAACACCAAAGGGTTAAATTGCCCACATAAACGTAACATAGCTAACCGAGACATAATAAGCCGCAAAGGCGATGTCATTTTTATGCAAGAGACGCATTTTTTGTCAGGTAGGGAGCCAAAGACTTTCTCGTATAAATTTGGGGATGCCCATTATGCCTCGAACTCCATAAAAACTAATGGGGTAGCCATTCTAATTAAGAGGGGGGTTCCCTTCACCCTAATCAAAAAAATTTAAAGACAAATCGGGAAGGTTTCTTATCATAATAGGCAAATTGGTGAACACCATGGTCACCCTGATAAACGTATATTCTCCCAATTTGAAACAGGATGTTTTTTTTAAACACCTTACTAACATGATTCTTGAAGTGGCAAAAGGAGTTATTATCATGGGCGGGGATTTTAACCTCACACTGAACCCAAACTGGGATAATTCAAATGGTCTGTCCTCTGTGCCCCATAAAGTTATTAACTCAGTGAAACAAAACCTGAAAGACCTTACTGTACACGATGCATGGAGAATTACGCACCAAGAAATTAGAGAATACACTTTTTACTCCAACCCACATCGTAGGCACTCTCGGCTTGACTATTTTATGTTAGATATTACCAACCTTTCAAGAGTAACTAAAATTGAGATTTCACCCAACGCATGGTCTGACCATGCCATGGTTGAATGTACTTTAGAGTGGTCACATACCCCCATGCACCAGTATATCTGGAGAATGGATGACACAATGCTGACAGACCCGATCGCTACTGAAAGAATTGGTGGGGTGATAGAAGAATATTTCCTTTTTAACAACGACAATGACTTTGACAGCAGACTAACATGGGAAGCACATAAGGCGGAAGTTAGAGGTGAGATGATTAGTATTAGATCTCACCAAGCTAAACTTGCTAGAAAACTACTGGAAGACACACTTAATGAGCTTAGTATCTTAGAAACACAAAGAGGTCTTGACCAGACGGACCTGACAATAACACAAAACATTGCTAACTGTAAATCACGCATTAATGACATGCTACATGCAGAATGTAAGAAGCAAGCTTTCAAATTACAGCAAAAATACTTTGAAAATGACAATAAGAGTAGCTCCCTTTTCGCAAGAAAACTAAAACGGAAGACGAATAAGAGATTTATCCTATCTATTAACAACAACGAGGGGAAGAAAGTTTACACATCTCAGCAAATTGCCAGTTCCTTTAGGGAATACTATAAGAACTTCTATAACCTTACTCCCACATTACCAATCTCCCCGACAGAACAGAAACACAAACCCACCTTGATAGAGAAATACTTAGATAACATTAGCCTCCCAAAAATTAGCTCAGACCAGCAGGCTTCTCTGAGTAAGCCAATCGATCAATCTGAAATACTCGCAGTTATAAAAGACCTCCCTAATGGTAAGACACCAGGGTCGGACGGCTATACGAACGGCTATTATAAAACATTTAAAATATTGCTGGTACCACACTTACAGAAACTCTTTAATAAGATATCCGAAACTGACCCTTTCTCATCCTCTGCATTAGAAGCACATATAGTAGTCCTTCCTAAACCCGGGAAAACCCCAGACCGGGTAGAAAACTTTAGACCTATTTCTCTACTTAATTTGGATATTAAGATTTATGCGAAACTCATGGCAAACAGGCTATCCCAAGTGTTACCAAGTATCATAGATGGAGATCAGGTGGGTTTTATACAACACAGAGAAGCACGCGACAACACTGTGAGGGCCTTACATATCTTGAACTATATTAATCACACTAACCAACCATCAGCGATAGTGTCAACGGACGCGGAAAAATCGTTCGACCGCGTCTGTTGGCACTTCATGAGAGCCACCCTGGAGAGGTTTGGTCTGGGATCATATTTCATATCTAAAATTATGGCCCTGTACAGCTCCCCAGTAGCCAAAATTAGAGTTAACGGAATACTATCTGCCCCGTTCCAGATATCTAACGGTACTCGACCAGGGTGCCCCCTATTCCCACTCCTTTTCGCATGCGTTATAGAGACACTGACCTGTATTATTAGAAAGAATGAGACAATCCCCGGAATCCAAATACATGACACCACACATAAATTACTACTATACACGGATGATGTTTTGTTTTTCCTGCCAGATCCTGTCATCTCAGTACCCCGCTTGATGACAGAGTTTGATACATTCTTTCACGCTTCAAATTTCCTTATTAATAACACTAAATCGGAGATGCTCACGGTTCACTGTGACCCTGATTATCTAAACCGTCTTACACAAACATGCCCTTTTCGGGTACATACAAAAAACCTAAAGTATCTAGGCATCTTTATAGCAACAACCAACCAGGAAATGTTTAGGGCCAACTATGATGCTCTACAGAGGATCATCACGGCCTATCTCTCTTCCTGGAGATCTAAAAGTATTTCATGGTTGGGCCGGATACACTCGATCAAAATGAACATACTTCCTAGGGTATTATACTTGTTGCAAACACTCCCTATCCCCCTTCCTAAAGACTTTATATCCTCATTACAGAATAAAATTTTTGACTTTATATGGGATAAAAAGAAAGTGAGAATTAACAAGACACTTATGTGCTTACCCGTAGATGAAGGAGGACTGGGAGTCCCTAATTTAAAGAAATACAGACAGGCAGTCTTTCTGCAGAGAATTGTAGACTGGTTTAGGAACTATGAGACTAAGAAGTGGGTAGCGTTAGAACACGACATAGCAGGAAAATCACATTTGGGAACGACATGCTGGCAACCAGCCCCACACCTGACTACAGCCTTCAAACAGAATGACATATTAACGGAAACTCTATCAGTATGGAAGGAAACATTGAGGGAATACCCAAACATTACCTCACAATTTTCCCCACTCACTCCCCTTACAGAAAATCCCGAAATACCTATTGGCCTCTTACAAAAAATTAAACTCATAGACCGACCCCTAAGGGCTTTATTGTTATTACACTTGGGGGATGAGACAAGACTGTTCACTCTAAAAGAGTTGGTGGAGAGGGGCTAGACCTTTTTTAGGTGTTGGTTTACTCTCCGCCAATGTCATTCTTATATATTCAAACACCCCGATAAACTTAACCTACTAAGAACCCTCACACCCTTTGAATCTCTGTGTTACTCTGACTCCCCCGCTGGAAAGACTTTATCTTTAGTATATACAATGCTTCAAAAACCTCCAGTAGGGTACACTCCATATTACCTAGATAGGTGGAACGAGGAGCTGGATACTGAATTAACTATAAACGATATATATCCAAAATTTTTACAAATGTTTCTAAAGTTTCGGTGTCTAGCAGCCTTATAGAACTAAATATTAAACTAATACAGAGATGGTATCTTACCCCAACGAGAATTAACAAACTGTTCCCGTCGGCCTCTCCCAAGTGTTGAAGGTGCGGAGGGGACCAGGGGACCATGATGCATATATGGTGGCAGTGCCCAGGAATAACACCAATCTGGGCTTCTGTGGTTAAAGCGACAAACACAATAGCTGAGCTGACGCTGCCCACTGACCCCCGCATTTGGATACTCAACATCCTACCTGGCAAACTCCCAACATATAAAAGAAAGCTGATTTTTATTGCCGGCAATAGTCTAAAAAAACTGATTGCAAAAAATTGGAGATCTCAGTATGTCCCTAACATGGCCACCTGGTACTCCCAGTTTCAATTCATAATGTCTCTTGAAGAATATGCTTATATGAGAACTAACAGGAGAGATACTTTTGTGCAGATGAAGGTCATGTGGGAATCATTCATTAGCAATATATAGTTGGTGGGCCAATTGGGGAGAGTGGGATATGGTTGCATCAAGAGCAAAACTGGATTTATAAGCTAGGTAAAACATCTGATAACACAAGAGCCTGGTAGAGATAGCATGTGGAACATGGTTGCACTAAGTTAAGTTATTTTGTTCAATTATTTTTCTTGTTTAATGTTTGTTCAAAACAAAAATATGTAAGTCTCTGTATTCCTGAAATGTGTACACTTCAATATTTTGTAATGTGAAACAGAAACTTCAATAAAAAAACTTTACAATTTAAAAAAAAAAAAAAAAAAAAAAAAAAGTGAGCGTAGAGCAAAATTTTGCTCCAAACTTCACTTCAATACCAGCGCTCCTTAAGTCAGTGGTAAGCTGGTCATACGTGCTCATGCGCAATTTCCCCATAGGAATCAACGGGGAGAGCCGGCTGAGAAAAAGTCTAACACCTGCAAAAAAGCAGCGTATAACTCAGTAAAGCAGCCCATTGATTCCTATGGGGAAACACATTTTATGTTTACATCTAACACCCTAACAATAACCCCGAGTCTAAACACCCCTAATCTTACACTTATTAACCCCTAATCTACCGCCCCCGACATCGCCGACACCTACATTATAATTATTAATCCCTAATCTGCCGCTCCGGAACTTCGCCGCCACCTACATTATACTTATTAACCCCTAATCTGCTGCCCCCAACATCGCCAACACCTACATTATTTTTTTAACCCCTAATCTGCTGCCCCCGACATCGTCGCCACCTACATTATACTTATTAACCCCTAATCTACCGCTCCGGACATCGCCACCACTATAATAAACATATTAACCCCTAAACTGCCGCACTCCCACCTTGCAAACATTAGTTAAATATTATTAACCCCTAATCTGCCATCCCTAACATCGCCGCAACCTACCTACATTTATTAACCCCTAATCTGCAGCCCCCAATGTCGCCGTCACTATACTAAATTTATTAACCCCTAAACCTAAATCTAACCCTAACACCCCCTAATTTAAATATAATTACAATAAATCTAAATAAAAATTAATATTATTACCTAAATAATTCCTATTTAAAACTAAATACTTACCTGTAAAATAAACCCTAAGCTAGCTACAATATAACTAATAGTTACATTGTATCTAGCTTAGGGTTTATTTTTATTTTACAGGCAACTTTGTATTTATTTTAACTAGGTAGAATAGTTACTAAATAGTTATTAACTATTTAATAACTGCCTAGCTAAAATAAATACAAATTTACCTGTAAAATAAAACCTAACCTAAGTTACACTAACACCTAACACTACACTACAATTAAATACATTAACTAAATTAAAAACAATTAAATACAATTAGCTAAAGTACAAAAAACAAACACTAAATTACAGAAAATAATAAACAAATAACAAGATATTTAAACTAATTACACCTAATGTAATAGCCCTATCAAAATAAAAAAAGTCCCCCCCAAAATAAAAAAAAACCTAGCCTAAACTAAACTATCAATAGCCCTTAAAAGGGCCTTTTGCGGGGCATTGCCCCAAAGAAATCTGCTCTTCTACCTGTAGAAAAAATACAACCAATCCCCCCCAACAATAAAACCCACCACCCACACAACCAACCCCCAAATAATAATAAAACCTAAGCTCCCCATTGCCCTGAAAAGGGCAGTTAGCTCTTTTGCGGCCCAAAGCCCTAACCTTAAAATAAAACCCACCCAATACACCCTTAAAAACGTCATCCAAGATGGCGTTCCTTAGATTCCGATTGGCTGATTGGAACAGCTAATAGAATGCGAGCTCAATCCTATTGGCTGATTGGATCAGCCAATAGGATTGAACTTCAATTCTATTGGCTGATTGCATCAGCCAATAGGATTTTTTTCTACCTTAATTCCGATTGGCTGATAGAATTCTATCAGCCAATCGGAATCTAAGGGACACCATCTTGGATGACGTCACTTAAAGGAACCGTCATTCAGTAAGAAGACTCCGGATGAAGAGGATGCTCCACGTTGGATGTCTTGAAGATGGACCCGCTCCGCGTAGGATGGATGAAGATAGAAGATGCCGTCTGGATGAAGACTTCTGCCCATCTGGAGGACCACTTTGCCCGGCTTGGATGAAGACTTCTCCCGGCTTCATTGAGGACTTCGGCCCGGTTGGATGAAGACTTCTGCCGCTTCCTTGAGGATGGATGTCCGGTCTTCAGAACAGTAAGTCGATCTTCAGGGAGTTAGTGTTAGGTTTTTTAAGGGTGTATTGGGTGGATTTTATTTTTAGGTTAGGGCTTTGGGCCTTTGGACCTTTTAAGGGCAATGCCCATCTAAATGCCCTTTTCAGGGCAATGGGGAGCTTAGGTTTTATTAGTTAGTATTTTATTTGGGGGGTTGGTTGTGTGGGTGGTGGGTTTTACTGTTGGGGGGGTTGTTTGTATTTTTTTTACAGGTAAAAGAGCTGATTTCTTTGGGGCAATGCCCCGCAAAAGGCCCTTTGAAGGGCTATTGGTAGTTTAGTTTAGGCTAGGTTTTTATTTTTATTTTGGGGGGGCTTTTTTATTTTGATAGGGCTATTAGATTAGGTGTAATTAGTTTAAATATCTTGTAATTTGTTTTTTATTTTCTGTAATTTAGTGTGTTTTTTTGTACTTTAGCTAATTGTATTTAATTGTTTTTAATGTAGTTCATTTATTTAATTGTAGTGTAAGGTTAGGTGTTAGTGTAATTTAGGTTAGGTTTTATTTTACAGGTAAATTTGTATTTATTTTAGCTAGGTAGTTATTAAATAGTTAATAACTAGTAACTATTCTACCCAGTTAAAATAAATACAAAGTTGCCTGTAAAATAAAAATAAAGCCTAAGCTGGATACAATGTAACTATTAGTTATATTGTTGCTAGCTTAGTTTTTTTTTTTATAGGTAAGCTTTTAGTTTTAAATAGGAATTATTTAGTTAATGACAGGAATTTTATTTGGATTTATTTAAATTATATTTAAGTTAGGGGGTGTTAGGGTTAGACTTAGGTTTAGGGGTTAATACATTTAGAATAGTGGTGGCGACGTTGGGGGTGGCAGATTAGAGGTTAATAAGTGTAGGTAGGTTGGGGCGGCAGATTAGAGGTTAATAAAAATAATGTAGGTGTCGGTGATGTTGGGGGCAGCAGATTAGCGGTTAATAAGTATAATGTAGGTGGCGGCGATGTTAGGGGCGGCAGATTAGGGGTTAATAATATTTAACTAGTGTTTGTGAGGCGGGAGTGCGGCGGTTTAGGGGTTAATATGTTTATTATAGTGGCGGCGATGTCTGGAGCGGCAGATTAGGGGTTTACATTTTTATTTTAGTGTTTGCGATGCGGGAGGGCCTCGGTATAGGGGTTAATAGGTAGTTTATGGGTGTTAGTGTACTTTTTAGCACTTTAGTTATGAGTTTTATGCTACGGCGTTGTACCATAAAACTACTGACTTTTAAATGCGTTAGGACTCTTGACGGAGTAGGGTGTACCGCTCACTTTTTGGCCACCCAGGACAGACTCGTAATACCGGCGCTATGGAAGTCCCATAGAAAAAAGACTTTACAAAGTTTATGTAAGTCGTTTTGCAGTAAGGCCAAAAAAGTGTGCGGTGCCCCTAAACCTGCAAGACTCGTAATACCAGCGGTAGTGAAAAAGCAGCGTTAGGACCTGTTAACGCTGCTTTTTCAGCCTAACGCAAAACTCATAATCTAGCCGATGGTTTGGGATCTGAAAAACCACAGAATAACAGAAGCTGAAAGATTAGAATTAACCCCATTGGCAGCTATAAAAAAAATAACATCTGTATGTTTCATGACTACCAATATATGATATTTTAAGCCTTTCAATTATTTATTAAGATAAAATTATAGGAAAAGGTTAATTGCACACTGCCTTGGACTTGTTAAGAGTCTTTAAAGGGTCATAATAGTTGAAAAAGTACATGCTCTAATCCATTAGAGAATGTCATTTGACCCTGCTTTACTATGTGTGTTTAACCCCTGCAAAGGGGTTAAAGAAACAGTATTTATGCTGCTCAGGACCCACAGTGTACTGCTGGTCCCAGGCGGAATCCACCACTCCTCCAATCATCAGCGCTAGTTGCACATCTGAGTCATGTGACTAGCGCGGCTGATTGGATGAGCAGCAGGTTCAGCTTGGGACCAGCAGTTCACCATGAGTCCTGAGCAACCCTTTGGAGGTGTTAAACACACAGTAGAGCGGGGTCGATAGTTGTAAAATGACATGCTCTAGCGGAATAGATTATGTAATTGTTCGACTGTTACGGCCCTTTAACAAGATATTATTTTTATTAAAGTTTCCCATTAAGACTCACTGCTTAATTTTTGCTCCTGCTTAGCTTCCAACATTTCCCAGTTCCAATCTGGAACTGGGGGGCTTAGACTGAGTTAGAGAGACCCATGGCTGGAGTCATAAGTGTTCAGTGAGTGTGATCATTGTATATATGAGCCATGGGTGTTCTGTGAGCGTGACACGGTATGGGTGGAAATTGTCATCCCAAGTGTTAGGTCAGGGAGCTCCAAGGTTTGGCTAAACAGTTCCTGATTTCACTTACAGAAGGTGCTGTGAACTTGTCGAACTGTGACAATCCCACAATATGCAGAATGGAATTTCTGCTTCTGCCTAGGTGCAAAAAGTCTGTGAGAATGACTATAGCATTTAGTTTTTTTTGTTTCATGTGTTGCCCCAATCAAGAAGTTTCATAATTATTACAAAGGTAACTTTAAGGACTGAAACAAATATGCTTCAAATGGATTGGAACAAAGTCAGGAAGAAAGTTAAAAACAACCAAGATAAGAACAATCATTTCACAAAGCAAATTTTAACAGATTGGAATCTAGGCCCAAATCAGGAGGTTTATTTTGATAAGTAAGATAAATGGTGAGAAAGTGTCTGTTTAGATTTGATCCTGCCAAGCTTAACTATGTACATACTGGAAAATATAAACATATATACTTCTTTTTCTTCTGAGAAAGTTCAGCTTTACATTTGTTTTATTTTGGCATATAGGTTTTATGAAAAGATTAAATGTGATAAATCAAATATTTTAAAAAAATAAATCTTTAATTTTACACTCTGTGTTTATTTTTTTAACAAATTCAGCACTATAAAGTGGAAAAACTCCAGCGTCTCCCAAATATGCCAACACTAAATATACACAGAGAAGAAAGTAAAATGTGTTCACTCAGTATACTGGGTAGACACAAGTGATACTCTATAGTTGGCGCTAGTCAGTATTGTGTATGGTATAGTGGCAGCTATATAAGACAAATACTGGTTGAGATGTGAGGTCCCAGTCAGTAAGTGAAAAATGTGTATACAAGAATAGATACAGCGCCTATATATCCATTTAAAATATGGATGGTGTATGGGAATATGAGTGAGAACTAGAGCTGATTATTAGAAAAATAATAGCAATTAAAAGAATATTTAAAAAATATAAATTATTAGAATCAATTATGCTTGAAGAATGATGAATAGATTATGAAACAGTGTTCATATGAGTCTTTAGACAATATATAGTCCGTAGTAAATCTTCATAAGCAGTTGGTATCAGTAAATAGATGGTATGTAATACCCTTACCAGATATTACCTCAATCTGATGAGGTAAGTATGCCGCACTGGGGGTATATACAGATGGTAGAATCTTCTCCTTGTATTCAGATGTGGTGCCTCTTGGGTTTTCGTGAGCCTCCTGGAGTATGCAGGGATATGTTTCTTGTTGTAGATAGATCCCTTGTACTTCCTTTATGTTGGTAGTTAGCCTCTTGGAGTACCTTTTCTGTCTTGGTATACACTTTCTCCAGCGTAAAGATACCCAGGGAGACAAGAAAGGATATATAGTGTAATACAGTTTATTTACAATTTAGGCATCAAATATAGTTCACATAGCACTCACATTTGGCATCCTCAGATTATATGAGGTATATATAAGGCATATAGGACTCTAGTGGGTCCTTCCACATACAGGTATGAGATACAAGTGCCCCAATCTTGGTATAAGACTTCGTAGTGAAGTATTATATAGCTATTGCTATTTCCCAAATGAGGTAATATGGTATAGTACACTTATCTCAAAAAGTATATGCCAGCAAACTGGCTATAAGGAGTGACACTGGTATAAAAAACGATTTAAATAAAACACCTACGCCTACGCCTACCATCTGTATATACCCCCAGTGCGGCATACTTACCTCATCAGATTGAGGTAATATCTGGTAAGGGTATTACATACCATCTATTTACTGATACCAACTGCTTATGAAGATTTACTACGGACTATATATTGTCTAAAGACTCATATGAACACTGTTTCATAATCTATTCATCATTCTTCAAGCATAATTGATTCTAATAATTTATATTTTTTAAATATTCTTTTAATTGCTATTATTTTTCTAATAATCAGCTCTAGTTCTCACTCATATTCCCATACACCATCCATATTTTAAATGGATATATAGGCGCTGTATCTATTCTTGTATACACACTAAATATACACAGCTTTATCTTTCTCTAAGTCCATCACTGATCAGAAATTGGCAATAGTGCAAAGAGATTGCCTGTATTACTTAAACCAAAATACACATATTTATCAAAGTATAATTATCCAATAAAAATAAAATACACATCTTTATCAAAGTATAATTATCCAATGAAATTAAAATAAACGTATACATTTATGTTTTCTGGAAGTAAGCACTATATTAATTTATCACTGTAAAACCAGATTATTATTTTTTTTTAGTAATTTATCTTTTTGTTTAGAAAAAATATACAAAAGCTTTGAAATGTATAGAATGCTAAATATGAAAGATAAATCTATGTGTTAATCCCAAAACCATTTATCAGCAAAATGGCATCAAACAAGCTATAAAACAGTAGAGTTTGACTTTAGTTTGAAGGGATTTACATTTTTTGTCAGGTTTGTAAGTACTTGTGCACAATATAGTCCAATATCTCAAAATACTAATGCAAAATACAGGTACTTGATCTGCTATGTAGGATTTTGGAATATTTGTTTATTATGGGACATCTTGGAGACAGGATGGGACCAAATGTAAAGAACATATATAATTTATGCAATATTTACATTTCATAATACAGTTTATACAAGTAACATAAAGGTAGTTTTAAATATTTTTTAATGCTTGTGCATAAATAGTACCATCAGAAGGATAGTACAGTACTGCAATCAGAAAGTTTATAGTTATAAATAAATACAGACTAGCATTTTTCATTTTAGAACACAAAAAAAAACATGCCAAAGATGCAGGCAGAGAAGATTATAACTTACTGGCAGGGAAAAATAGTAATAATTGTATTTTTTAAAACTATTATGAAAAAGCCTGGATTTCTGAATCATTGTGGATTTTCGAATTTCTATAGTAAAGTTGTCTATGCATATTGAGGCATTTTATATTATAATCTCAAATTATTTACTGTCCCTTTAAGTTGTACCAGTCCTGTTTTTCTGATCACAATCCAAATTCTCAATAATGAGATTTTGAGATTGTGATCACTGGAAAAAAACACTGTCAATTTTGACCGAGGTTCACAAGCTGAAAAAAGCACAAGATTGTGATCAACTGCTGTGGCCCATATTTATCAAGCTCCGTACGGAGCTTGAAGGGCCGTGTTTCTGGCGATTCTTCAGACTCGCCAGAAACACCAGTTATGAAGCAGCGGTCTAAAGACATCGCCGGAAATCAACCCGATCGAGTACGATCGGGTTGATTGACACCCCCCTGTGATTGGCCGCGAGTCTGCAGGGGCCGGCGTTGCACCAGCAGCTCTTGTGAGCTGCTGGTGCAATGCTGAATACGGAGAGCGTATTGCTCTCCGTATTCAGCAAGGTCTGGCGGACCTGATCCGCACTGTCGGATCAGGTCCGCCAGACCTTGTTAAATAGGGGCCTATGTGTTTAAACCCTGCAATGAGAAGCAGGCATACATGCATATGCTTCATTCACTGGCCATGCCCTCATGTACAGCACAGTACTGGGAATTTGTTTAAAAATTAAATGCTATAACAAAACAGAGCATTTTATTTTTGCAGTGAAATGTTCCTTTAATTAAAGGGACAGTAAAGTCAAAATTAAACTTTAATGATTCATATAGAGCATGCAATTTTAAACAACTTTGCAATTAACTTCTGTTATCAAATTTTCTTTGTTCTCTTGATAAAACTAGCTAGGCTCATAAGAGCTCAGGAGTGTGCACGTGTCTTTAGTACTGTATGTCAGCAGTGTTTTGCAACATTATTTGTAGCTTTGTTATACAATATTGCTAAAAACTGCCATAGAGTACTAAATACACGTGCACACTCCTGAGCTCTTATGAACATACCTACTTTTACTCTTCAAATAAAGATACAGAGAGAACGAAGCAAATTTAAAAACTGAAGTAAATTGAAAAGTTGTTGAAAATTGCATGCTCTACCTGAATCATGAAAGTGTAATTTTGACTTTAATGTCCCTTTAACTATTGATATATTAATGTGTACAGTATATGCATATCCACTTGATATCAAAATGATAATTACATACATTATACAACTATTTTTCCAGAACAACAAGGTACAATAGTTAAATATTTGGTCTTTGATTTTACAAAGAAATAATGTGAACCATTCCATAATTTAAAAAATGTTTTCTTTGTCAATTGTTATCATTTTTTAAAAAAAGGAAGTGATTTTGTTTGCTTTAATGTAAACTGTGGGTGCGTGAAAATCTTTTTCCTGTGGTTTCAGATGCAGCTCAAGAATGAGATAATGCAAATTTCAAGAAATTTAAGGTGTGGATAAAAAAGTTTTTCTGGTTTAAAAATTGTCCATTATTATTATGATTATCGCTATTGTGTACAGTATTTGAAATCAGATACCAAATTAAATAGCACTTCTAACAGATAACACATAGGGGCCCATTTAACAATGAGCAGGTGGACATGATCCGCTGTAGCGTAACATGTCTGCCACACATCGATAAATGCCGACAGCATACACTGTCGGCATTTATCATTGCACAAGCATTTCTAGTGAAATGCTTGTGAAATGCCGCCCCCTGCACATTTGCGGCCAATCACAGGGGTGTCAATCAACCCGATTGTATATGATAGGGCGGATTGCTGTCCTGAATGCTTGCGTGGAAACAGGTGCATTCGGGCCTTAATAAATCGGCCCCATACAGTAAAATTCATGCTGGCTATCGCTTGAGTGCTAAGGTAATGGTGTGCAACAAATCCACTCAAGCAGCAGAGATCTTAAAGGGGCAGAAAAGTCAAAATTAAACTTTCATGATTTAGATAGGGCATGCAATTTTCAATAACTTTCCAATTTACTTTTATCATCAAATTGTCTTTGGTAATCTTTGTTGAAAACTAAACCTAGATAGGTTCATATGCAAATCTCTAAGCCCTTGAAGGCCAACTCTTATCTCAGTGCATTTTATTAGCTTTTCACAGCTAGACAGTGCTAATTCATGTTAGTTATGCATTCATGTAGACTGTCCCTTTAATTTAGTTCTATGCTATACTATTTTAATTAAATTTAAAGGGACAATAAAGTGAAAATTAAACTTAAAGTGACACTCAAGTCAAAATAAACTTTTATGATTCAGATAGAACATGCAGTTTTAAGTCACTTAACAATTTACTTCCATTGTCAAATTTTACACAGTGTTTTTATATTCACACTTTCTGGGGAACAAGATCCTACTGTGCACAGACTCACAGGTTATACGTATATTAGTCTGTGATTGGCTGATGTCTGTCACATGATACAGGGGGCCGGAAAATGGGACAAAAAATAAATTTGTCAGAAAAAAATCTACTGCTTATTTATTGCCTTGTCTTTTTATTATGCACTTGTTAATTATGCAATTCTACTGCACTGAGTGGTCCTTTAAATGGATTTGATAGTGCATACCATTTATAACAACTTTCCAATTTGCTTCATTCATCAATTTAGCTTAGTTCTCTTAGTATGCTTTTTTTAAAAAAAAACAGTAACCCTAGGTGAGCTCAGAGTGTGCATATGTCCTTACCCTTCTGGCAGCACTGTTCCTTTAAAGGGACAGTTTACTCAAAAAATTCTCCCCTTTAATTTGTTCCCAATGATTCACTTTACGTTTACCCTTACCCTTATATTGGCATTTTTTGGCATTGGCATTTGAAATAGTTGATTTAGCCTGTGGTATCCCCACCTATTCTGAAAGTTTGTGGCCGCAGGTCCAAGCTATAGATAAGCTTTGTAAACACAGCCAGAAGAAGAAATTACACTCCCAGTGGAATATAGCAGAGATACGGTAATAAAATGTTCATTTTCCATTGTTCTCTCCAAGTATTGGTGATTGGTTTATGGACAGATATAAGATAAAGAAGCAGGTATATGTACACAATGTGATAAAGCAATGAGATCTGATTATACCTACAAGCTCAACCCATTTTATTAGGTTGTGGCTTCAAAACACAAAATAAGAGCTTTAATATACACAAATAAACCATAAAAAGCTAATTTTCATACATTTTTACTCTGCAGTTGGTAAAAAAGCAATTGTAAACACATTAAGGGAAAAACTATTTTACAGTATACTGTCCCTCTAAGTACAATATTCTTCATACACACTAACGCATACACCTTTGATCTCTTCCCAGTTCTGCCCCTTTTCATATACTGTATCCCTTTAATTTTACAACAAAACATTTTTTTTGTCATCAATAAACTTTTAATTTTACAACAAAACATTTTTTTTGTCATCAATAAACTTTTAATTTTACAACAAAACATTTTTTTTGTCATCAATAAACTTTTAATTTTACAACAAAACATTTTTTTGTCATCAATAAACTTTTAATTTTACAACAAAACATTTTTTGTTATGCAAACTAGCAATAGATAATGGTATATGTCTCAAAAAGCCCAACATTTTGCAGCAATATTTTGGATTTTGCTTGAGCACAACACTTACATTAACTCACCACTTGTCTGGAGCACAAAGATTGAGCAACCCTGATGTAGACTGTACCAGTGTAAGGCTTGAAGTGCGCTTTTCCAATGCCTGGAAATCATACATTTTTTTCTAGAAATAAATTACAGGAAAAGGAGGGCAAAATAAATAATGAAAGTTTAATACAAATAAATAAATAAAGGCATGTGAAATATTTTGAAATTGTGATATATCCGGCATCCCTGTAATTCCCCCAATAATGGCAATTACCCCGGCCAACTCATAGTGACCAGGTAAGTGCGGGGGAGGGGTATTTTGCCCTATTCCAACTTATTTGAATTTTATGTGCAAAAGCATTTTATTCACTTTGAATAGTTTTTTGAATGCTTTGCCTTCTTATGGCATTTTAATCCATTGGAAGAGGCACTTTTACTGGAATCAGCAAAGTCGCCAAAGTATAGAGGATATGGGGCATATCTATCAAGCTCCGGATAGAGCTTGAGGCCCGTGTTTCTGGCGAGCCTGTAGGCTCGCCAGAAACACCAGTTATGAAGCAGCGGTCTAAAGACCGCTGCTCCATAACCTGTCCGCCTGCTCTGAGCAGGCGGACAGACATCGCTGCAATTCAACCCGATCAAGTACGATCGGGTTGATTGACACCTCCCTGCTGGCGGCCGATTGGCCGCGATTCTGCAGGGGGCGGCGTTGCACCAGCAGCTCTTGTGAGCTGCTGGTGCAATGCTGAATACGGAGAGCGTATTGCTCTCCGTATTCAGCGAGTTCTGGCGGACCTGATCCGCACTGTCGTAAATAGAGGCCTATGTGTGTGCCATGAGTATTTATAAAAGTATTATATAAAAGTGCTTGTTTCCCTCGTTTACAAGGATTTGGTCTACAATTAAGAGGAACAGTGGGTGAAATTAATTTATTTTTGAATAAAGTGGCTGCAATGTGCACCATCTTCTATAACAGGATTTTTGCCATTTTCACACTGCTAATCATGAAAACGCAATTTTACAAGGCTTGCGCAATTGAACCAATGGAGCCACTAAGATCTCAACAAAAGTTTACATTCTCACTGTACAGAATGGGTTTTACTTTGCAAAGTTACAGCATAAATAATAATAAAAAAAAGTATATATACTGTATATATATTTTTTTTAAACTTAAATATTTTTATTTTGCAACCAAAACACAACGCGCTCTTTAAAAAAAAGTTTACTCTATATATATTAAAATGTTGTTAATTTCAAAACCTAGCAATTTTTATATTGCTGTCATGATACAATGATTGTTTTAAAGGGACAGTCTATACCTCAGTCATCTTAAAGGAATAGTTTAGTCAAAATTAAACTTTCATGATTCAGATAGAGCAGCAATTTTGAGCAACTTTCTAATTTACTCCTATTATTAATTTTTATTTGTTCTTTTGGTATCTTTATTTGAATGTACGAACTGGCCCATTTTTGGTTAAGCACCTGGGTAGCTCTTGCTGATTGGTGGCTGCATTTAGACACCAATCAGAAAGTGCTACCCAGGTGCTGAACTAAAAATGGACCGGCTCCTATGCTAACATCCTTTCTTTTTCAAATAAAGATACCAAGAGAACAAAGAAAATTTGATAATAGGAGTAAATTAGAAAGTTGCTTAAAATGGCATGCTCTTTCTGAATCACGCACGTCTAAATTTGACTATACTATTCCTTTAAAATCTTACTTTAGATTAAGCTGCAAATAACCTCCTGCACTACTTTCTATATCATGCAGCAGGAATCGTATAACAGGTATTTTGAAATTAATATTGTTTCTGGCCACTATGAAATGTCTGCCAAGCTCCACCCGATGATGACATCACGATCTGGGCTGTATATTGGATCCAATCACAAAAGGCTCACTTGTTGAATTCAGCAGACTGTCAGTGCTATTGATTTGAGTGCCTAGATGCAGCCCAGATTGTGAAGTCATCAGTGGGTGGAGCTTGGCAGCCATTTCAAACTGTCCAGAAACAATATTCATTTTAAAATAACTTTTTTTTTACCATTCCTGCTGCATGATATAGAAAGGACGCAGGAGGATATTTGCAGCTTAATCTAAGGCAAGATTTTAAGATGACTAAGGTGTAGATTGTCTCTTTAAGGACAAGGGTGTCTTTTAAAAACAAGATAGTTGAACTTCTATTTCCATAAAATCTGTGCAAAACATCTGGACAGCACACCAAAAAAGTATCTAGTTTGCGCCAAAGTGATTATCGCGTTTTCAAAAATGAAAATACAGTAAGTTAACATTACTGATATGCGAGTTAATATTAATAGCAATATTTTGAGAACAGGATTGCTAAACATTTTTTCACGTTTCTAGAGGTTCCTATTTGCAGTACAAGATGTCATATAGATAGCTAATAAATGTATTTACAAATTGTAAATTTAGAAATGCTGCTGTCAAATTTGTAGATTTCTAATGGAATGGAATAGTTTCAAATTTACAAACCAATAA
The DNA here is from genome assembly GCF_027579735.1 of Bombina bombina. Lineage (NCBI taxonomy): Eukaryota > Metazoa > Chordata > Amphibia > Anura > Bombinatoridae > Bombina > Bombina bombina. The sequence goes on from NC_069501.1 coordinate 468,876,362, forward strand.
AAAGTCAAGAAAGGTACATTTCACAGCACTCAATGGATTGGAATAGACCTCTGATTTTGAAATAATCTCCTGTGAATTTCCATCATCATCATACGAAGACATTGATTAATGTTAGATCACATATGAGTGTATCCAGTTCCCATTTATGTTATTACCATTCAGCTAGATAATGAGTTTTGAGCGCTATAGAGAAATTAACGAACACTATTACAAATTCTCAAACATACGCCTTTTGCGTGCAATATGGTTGCGTTGAGCTCCATACCGCACACAATTAGAGCGCTGCTGAGATGTGCTTGTGCACAATTTCCCCATAGACATCAATGGGGAGAGCCGGCAAATAAAAATCTAACACCTGCGATCGCGGAAACAAAAGTTCTGTAACGCAGACCCATTGATGTCTATGGGGAAATTAAAATACTGTTTAAACCCTATTCAAATCAGCCAATAGGATTTTAGCAGCCCTAATTCCTATTGGCTGATTCAAATCTTTCAGCCAATAGGAATGAAAGGGACGCCATCTTGGATGACGTCACTTGCATTGAAGATTCAGTTTATGACGGCGACCGTAAGAAGAGGAGCTCCGCGTCGGATGTCTTCAGGATGGACCAGCTCCACGCCGACTGGATGAAGATCGAAGAGGCCGCCTGGATGAAGACTTCTTTCTGCATGGATGAGGACTTCGCCGGCTGGATGAAGACTTCTTGCCACAAGGATGAGTACTTCCCCGGCTGGATGGATCCTTCAAGCGGGACTTCAACAACTGTAAGTGGATCATCTTCAGGTTAGTGTTATGTTTCTTTAAGGGTTTTTTGGGTGTTTTTTTTTTAGTTTAGGGTCTGGGCAGTAAAAGAGCTACTTTAAGGGCAATTCCCATACAAATGCCCTTTTCAGGGCAATGGTTAGCTTAGGTTATTTTAGAGTTAGGGTTTTTATTTGGGGGGGTTGGTTGTGGGGGTGGTGGGGTTTACTGTTGGGGGGGTGTTTGTATTTTTAGGGCTATTATATTAGGTGTAATTCTTTTTTATTTTTGATAATTTGTTATCTTTCGTAATTTAGTGGTTTTTTTTTGTAATTTAGTTAGTTTTTATTTTTTGTAGGTAGATTATTTTTTGTAATTTTTACAGTAGTGTTAGGATTTTTTTATTGGTAGTTTAGTTTTATTTAATTGGTAGTTAGTTTAATTTTAGTTTAATAATTATAATAGTTTAATTGTTAGTTTAAAATATTTTTTTTTAATTTGACAAGTATGTTTTAATTTAATTTAAGATAGGGAAATTGTAATTTTAATATAAGGTTAGGAGGGCGTTAGGTTTAGTGGTTATCAGTTTAAATTAGTTTATTTCGTTGTGGGGGGTTTTCGGCTTAGGGGTTAATAGTTTATTTTAGTATATTTCGTTGTGGGGGGCTTGAGGTTTAGGGGTTAATAGGTTTATTATAGCGGCGGTTTGGGCAGACAGCAGATTAGGGATTAATAATATTTAATGCTGGAGGGCGGCGGTTTAGGGGTTAATAACTTTAGATTAGTGGTGACAATGTCGGGGAGCGGCGGAATAGGGGTTAATACATTTTTTACGTAGCGACGATATCCCGGGCGACAGATTAGGGGTTAATAAATTTATTATAGTGTTTGCAATGCGGGAGGGCCTCGGTTTAGGGGTTAATAGGTAGTTTATGGGTGTTTAGTGTACTTTGTAGCAGTTTAGTTATGAGTTTTATGTTACAGCATGTAACGTAAAACTCATAACTAATGACTTTAGATGGCGGTACAGATCTTGTGGTTTTAGGCTGTAACGCTCACTTTTTAGCCTCACCACAAAACTCGTAATAGCAGCGCTAGGGGAATCCCATGAAAATACGTAATTTTTACATTTGTGGGACTGATGTTGCGGTACAGGCTAAAAGGTGTGCAGTACACCTATACCGACAAGACTTGTAATAGCTGCGGTGCTGTTTTAACTCTGAAAATACCATATTTTCAGCGTTACAAGCCGCAACGCAAAACTTGTAATCTAGCTGATTATCATTTTTTTTCTAAAGGACCACACAATTCTGTGGCTCTGGGCACATGGTTAATGGTACCAAATAATACTAACAAATAGTATAAAAATAAAAAACTTAAAATTGACTAAACCAAACAAATTAATACAGAAAGAAGACCCTGGTTCAAAGAACTTACAATCTAATTTATAAACCACACAGGCAGCAGAAAGGTTACTATTGACAGTGCTGTACTTTATGTGGCTAATGGCCCAGTTAAATATATATATTTATGTCCCTTTAAACACTGCTTTGGATAAACAATGCAGATGACAGACAACCTGTATTCTACCCTGGGCCTTTCTTCAGAATTGCCACTTATTGATACTATATGACTCCTAGAAAGCATTTCTCTCACCTATCTCCAGTGTCAGAACAGCCCTCCAATAACAAGCGTGTTCTCAATCTGGATAAGACAGAGAGGTGGAGAGAGAATGAAGAAGGAGGGGGTCTCTTTTTCTTCTCCCTGAAGGTCACCTGAAAAGGTCCAATGCCTTAATTACCCTCTTTAGAATGCAGGGGCACACAATGCTCTGTTTTAAGAGCGTGCTCACCACGGCTCCCTCTCAAAGCTTTAGGGACCGCACTGTGCCTGCCTTTCTCGCTTCTTCCTGCACAGAATAGCTGCAGATCAATGAATATTTTAACAAAGAAATATTTCATTAAAAGAGCTGATTGCTTAATGAAGTGTCCCTGAGAGCCATCGGGACGCCTGCCTCTTCCCCTTAATGCAGGCAAGATTCATATCACGGACAGCTGATTTATCAAATTACCGTAATCAGCAGAGTAGACAGGTTCTTAGAAACGCGAGCTGTCCAGTGACAAACTAGCCTTATCTAAATGGTTAATGGCACAGCGATACTTCAAGTTTTTTTTACAATTTTTAAAAAGTGACATTGCTCATTGCGACAATAATTTGCTATGATACAATGGAACACATTTTTTATTTCTATGTCCCAACAACGTTTTAGGCATCGTCACAAGTAGTAAATGCTTCCTAGACTAAAATTCAGGGTTTCAGAGTCATAATTTGATTGTGCCACCTATTTTTTTTTATTTGAGGGTCCATAAGTTGACCTAGTTATCTGTCAAGAAAGACTAAGTAGTATCAGCAACCAAGTATACGAATCCTATGTGGTGGATATTTCCATTCAAATATAAAGAAGCAAGACAAAGAATCCATATCCTGTATCTCTACTGGCAAAAGTATGGTGAGGTAAAAGCAAAGAGTTGGCATCTATGGATATCGATGCTATGGTGTGTAGTACAGAAAAAAATGGTGAGCGTGAACACCTACTTTATTAAAGGGACACTCAAGTCAAAATTAAACTTTCATGATTCAGAAAGAGCACACAATTTTAAGAATTTTTCACATTTACTTCCATTATCATTTTTTTTATATATGAACACTTTTTGAGGAACCAGCTCCTACTGAGCATGTGCACAAGCTCACAGGGTATGCGTATACTAGTCTGTGATTGGCTGATGTCTGTCACATGATAAAAGGGGCCAGAAAATGAGGGGGGGGGGGGTGGAAATTACCAGAAGAAAAATCCTCTGCTTTTGTGAAATTCAGAGTGTTATTGCACTGAATTTTTATTATGCACTTGTTAACCCAATTCTACTGTTTATAGTGGTCCTTTAACCCCTTAGTCTAATGCAACGTATATATACCTTGTGCAGTACTATGCTTATCGTACCACACAACGTATATATACGTCGGAGCTGCAGGAAGCTCCAGCAGTCTCTGCTGTTGAGTTCCTGAGCTCATGGCATCTGCCTGCATATGGAACCGAGGTGCGATCGGTGCTCTGGTTCCATATGAAGGCAGATGCCAGATCGTTACAGACGGTGACATACACAGTGTGAGAATTTAGAAAACCTAGTTAACTTCATAGGTGTGCAGGAGTGTGTAAGTCTTAGCACTCTATAGCAGCAAAGTGTACAATGTTTGTAACAATGTTGTACATTGATGCAAAGAAAGCTGTCACAGAATGCTAAAGACACGTGCACGCTCCTGAGTCTACCTATGTTTTATTCTTACATTTATTCTCTAACAAAACAAAAAAATGCATGCTCTGTCTGAACTATGAAAGTTTGACTTTGACTTAACTTTAAAAGTACATAAAACTCAAAATGTAAGATTTAATCAGGCATATTAAAAAAAATATTTGCAATTTTTTTAAATTATATTTTCCTTTGTTTTCCTGTAAATCCAGGGAGCAGGGTTGGACTGGGAAATTAGACCAGCCCTGGAAATATTTGAAGACCGGCCCCAGCAATTTTACGGTACAGTGTCCCTGCTCAAGTAATAAAAAATAGATCTTGTATAAAACTGTTCACTTTCACGTACACATAAAAGAAAAAGGAAAAGAAAAGGAAAAGAAAAACAAGGTAAACTAATTAGCTTTGAAAAAACGAGACACTAAAGAAAGACTATACATTTCGGGCCAGATTGAGTTGAGCGCAAAATATCGCTTACGCTAAAGCAATATCTGCGCTCAACTGAGTAATACCAGCGCATGCAAATGTGCACTGGTATTACAAGGGAGGTGCAATGCGAACGTGACCTCGCACTCGCATTGCAGGGAATCATTGCACTCATGAAAGAGTGCTTTCATGGGCTCCAGTGGGAGCCTTGTTCTCATGCCGTGAAACATGGCATGAGAACTAGCGCAGCGAAGGGGGTAAGTTGCGTTGCAATTGCCAGCAATTTGAAATATTTATGTATATGAATGTATACATATATATTTACAGGAAACACACAGTTCCCATAAACCACTATGTAAAGGCACTTTTCAGTGCCATTTTTTTTTTCTAACATCCCTCAGCCGCCACTTTTTGCCCTTATAACTGCTTTTTGCAGTTACTTTAGTTAAAAAATAAAGATGCTACCATTTTTTTTTTTTTTTTTTTTGATTCAATAGTTTTTATTGGTTTTTTTTGTTTCAAAACAATACAACTGAAAAAGTAAATTTACATTCAACATTTGAAACACTGTATAATTGCAAATTCAAAAATTGTTAATCAATGGCTTATTTGTAAAGGCTGTTATACAACATGAAAAGAGAATAGTATAGAAAAACATACAATTCAAAGAGGATACAATCAGTCTTTGGTTGTTGATAAGCTGTCCGATAATAATGTCCCTTATGTAAGGGGCAATGGGGGAGGGAGGGGGGGAAGGAAGGAGAGGGACAGGGGGGCGGGAAAGGTAGGGTGCCAGAGGGGTTTATAAAGAGTTCAGAAGTTTTAGGGACAATTCTAGTCTATCCCTATTTTATGCTTTAGGTTTCTCTGTCTTCGTTTAAGTTATAGAGGCCTTGTTCCCAGATAAAGAACATGTCATTAAAAAAGTCTCATTTTCCCACTTGTAGAAATGTTGTTTTTCTAGTTTCAGTATGTGTCCTACTTCTGCTACCCACTGTGTGTGTGTTGGAATGTTTTGCGTCTTCCACATTCTAGGTATCAGTCTCTTTGCACATGCTAACATCAATTTGAGAAGTTTCGTGCGATACATGCAGTGTATTGGTGGGATCATATTGAGCAGTACAAGTCTAGGGTTAAAGGTGATTTCCAGGCCTAAAATTTTATTAGTACAACTCTCTATGTTTTGCCAGAATTCCGATAAAAGGGGGCAACCCCACCAAATGTGGGTCATTGTCCCCAATTCTCCGCAACGCCTCCAACAGGTTGATGAAGCAGTAGGGTAAATATATCTGAGGCGCTGGGGCGTTAAATACCACCGGGTAAGTATTTTATAATTCAGTTCAGATATGAACAGAGAAGTTGAGGCAGAGTGTGTCATTATGAAGCTATTTCTCCAGTCTTCTTCTGTGAAATTATCTATTATTTCTGATTCCCATTTCATAATGAAAGAGGGGTGCTGACCCGGGGAGGAGCGTCTCAACAATTTATAAGTTAGCGACAAATGAGCTTTTTTGCTCTCCGGGTTTATACATAGCTTCTCGAAAGTGGTCAGTGGTCTAAGTGTATTAGCTTTAAATGTGTTCTCTGAGAGCGCATGTCTTATCTGCAAGTAAGAGTACCAGCTATGGAAGGGTGGTCCTAGTTCCTCTTGTAATTTTAATCTATCCTTAATCTTCCCCGACTCCACTAGAAGGTAAATTGGTAGGTTATGTAAGTGTTCCTCTTTGTTCACATGGGAGAAAGAAGGGTTCTGTAGGAAAATCTGATTATTCAGTAGTGGGGAGAGGGGGGAAACAGAGGTGGATATGCCTACAAAGTGTGTTATCACATGGTCCCACACATCTAAAGTGGCTTTAACATAGTTATTCCGATATGCCAGCTGAGGTCTTTGAGATTTGGGCAACCATGCCACATCTCTCATGAATCTAGTCTCCAAAAGAGAGCTTTCGATTTGCACCCATAGGGCAGAGTCAGCGGAATGGGTCCAAGAGATCACTCGGGATAAGTGTACAGCCCTATAATAGTTTAGAAGATTTGGAACATTGAGTCCACCGTCTTCTTTATGCATGTATAGTGTCTGTTGGGCAACTCTGGGTTTTTTGTAGGACCATATGAATGAGTTGATCATATTTTGTTGGGTTTTTAGGTATGAGACAGGCAGGGCCATCGGCAGCGTCTGGAATAAAAATAGGTATTTTGGTATGATCATCATTTTTACAGTGTTAATTCTACCCATCCACGACAGATGACCCCGCCTGTGCCACCCTTCCAGTAGGGTATTTACTGATTTTTGGAGGCCCAGGTAATTAATATGGAATAAATCTTGGTGATTGTGTGGGATCAATAGCCCTAGATATTTAAGTTTATCAACAATTCGGAACGATGTTTGCTGGTTTACAAAGTCTATGTCACTGTGAGGGGAGTTTAATAGCATGATTCCCGACTTCTCCATATTAATGGAGAAGTTAGACACCCGTCCATACTCTTTTAGGGTTTGTAACAAGGCGGGTAAGGTGGTAGAAGGGGTTCGTAGGGTAAAGATCACATCATCTGCAAATAGCAAACATTTCTGATGAATTTGGTTAAATTGTAGGCCTAATATATTTTTATTGTCTCTGATCTTAATAGCCAAAATCTCTATGGCTATGGCAAACAATAGTGGAGACAGTGGGCACCCCTGGCGGGTTCCATTGGTAATTGGAAAGGGGTGGGATATAGTTCCATTTACTCGAACTCTAGCTTGTGGGGTGGAATATAACGCTTGAATCCTATCAACAAAGGTTTCAGAGAAGCCGAACTTCGACAGGGCCCCCCACATGAATTGCCAGCTGACCCTGTCGAAGGCTTTCTCAGCGTCAGTCGAGAGGAGCGCCAAGGGGGTTTTGTTATCATGCGCAGCCTGTAAAGAGTGCAAGACTCGAATTGTATTATCCTTGGCCTCTCTACCTTTGACAAAGCCTACTTGATCTGGGTGTATAATTTTTGGTAGGATTATATTAAGGCGATTAGCCAGAATTTTAGCATAAATCTTTATATCTATATTTAAAAGTGATATAGGTCTATAATTACCCGCCAGGGTGCCCACCTTGTCCGCCTTTGGGATTACAGTGATTGTAGCTTCTAGTAGAGAGTTAGAGAAAGCCTCTCCTTTGTCTATAGAGGTAAATAGTGCATGCAGGGGTGGGCACATTTGTGATTGGAACAGTTGGTAAAATTTGGCCGTTAGCCCATCCGGTCCAGGGGATTTTCCATTAGGAAGTGCATTGATGGTGTTGAGAATTTCTTGGGTTGTGATAGGAGCATCTAGGACATGACTATCATCCTCTGATATTCTAGGGGTCTCTAAAGTGGCAATATAGTGTGTTATACTATTGCTAATATCGTGGGTTATGTTGGGGTTAATGTTATAAAGTTTAGTGTAGTAGGATACGAATGTTTCCGCAATTTCTTCATGTTTGCTAACCATTTTGCCAGAGGGGTGTGAAATGGATCTAATGAATGAGTTATATTTCTGCTTTTTAAGTGACCTCTCAACAGCCGCCCAGCTTTGTTGCTTTCTGTAAAGAAATTTATTTAGGCTTTCTCTGACCGAGTTAAGGTCTGTTAGTTTTTGGGTTGAGGTCGGGTCAGTTTTATGTAACCTGTCTGCTGTGGTTAAAGTGTCAGTTAAGGATGTTACTTGGGCCTTCATCATCTTTCGTATTTTAGCTGTATGTTTTATTAGGAAACCCCTAATATAGCATTTGTATGTTTCCCAATTGTTTCCTGCAGATGTGTCTTCAGGTTTGTTATTGAGAAAAAATTCGTCAGTCGCTTCTGTCAGTTTTTCCAGCGTTTCCTGGTTCATCAGGATGGTTTCATCTAGTCTCCAATTTAAAGTGTTTATCGGTTTAGTAGACCACTGGAGAGTGGATAAGACCATGCTATGGTCTGACCATGGGGTATGTGATATTTTAGATTGAACCAGGTTAGTTAGAAGTGTCTGGCTGCATAGTATGTAGTCCAGTCTAGAGTAGGAATGTTGCGGGTGGGAAAAGAATGTATAATCTCTTTGTGTAGGATGCGCTATTCTCCAGGTATCGAACAGGGAAATAGAGCATAAGGCCGCACAATTGGCTTTTAGAATTTTGTTACCGAGGTATGACTTCCCTGTGGAGTTATCTATAGAAGGATGCATAGTGAAGTTGAGGTCACCTCCTAAGATGAGTGGGCCTTTTGAAACATCTAGAATGGTATTTATGACCGATTTATAGAACCTGGATGTGGGTCTATTTGGGGCATAAACATTGGCCAAAGTGATTAAGGCACCGTAGCACAGTCCCACTAAAATTAACAGTCTCCCGTCTTTGTCTGAGTGTTTTTGTATTAATTCAAAGGGTACATTACGTTTAATTGATATGCATACTCCATTTTTCCTACTTAACCCTGAGCTGAAAAAGTGCTTGTCAAAGTAGCGCGTAGCTAAGCGGGGTTCATTTCGTCTCTTAAAGTGAGTTTCTTGTAACATGGCTACGTCAATGCCCTTCTTATAAAAGTCGAAGTATGCTATAGAGCGTTTTTCTGCGGATAGGAATCCTTTTACGTTTTGGCTTGCTATTGTCACAGTGTTCATTCTTACTGTAAGGGATCTATAGGCTAGATGGATGAATATAGGGGTTTATGCTCTTGAGCGTTTACGTGTAAAAGGTGAGAGGAGGATAGGGGGAAAGGAAGGAAGAAGGAGGGAACTTGGAGGGGAGAGGAATGTATAAGTAGATTGTAAATTGCGGACAGAGCTCAGTGCTATACAGTGTCTATTAGTTTCACAAACAATGGTATAGAAATGATTGTATTTAATAAAAGAAAATATAAACTTGAAAAACTTTCAACAGGTGAGGCAGGTTAACAAGCCTGGTGGCTACTTACGATGCATATCTTGTATTCAGCTCAACATAAAAATAACAATAACAATTAATTAAAATTAAAGGTTAGTTATAACTTAGATACATGGCATACAATTAGTGAAGACCTTTCTAATTAGGAGGTAGTTTCCTATGTCATGATTGAATGTTTCGGGAGTGTATATTCTCATACTGGTTTTGAATATGTAACACCGGTAGTTCGAACTATCAGGTTCCTTGTCTAGATCTTAAAGGTGTATGAGATCATGCAAACCCCTGCGCACCAACGGCGTTCCTTCTGCCTACAGCCACAACTGGGCTGTGTGATAATGAGATCGGGTAGAGTAGAGCCGGTTCACCGTAGGGTTCTCAGGGGTGGGAGATAAAAGACATATCACAGCTACAACTAGCTATAATACTAGCTTACTAGCCCTTATCGGTCTAATAGAAATAGTGTAAAATAAAATAAACATGAACTTTAGGTAATTAGCTCATTGACCACTGAGATCAGGCAAGTGGCCAAATGGGGAGCTTTCCTTTCCTATATATTTTGTTAAAGTGTGTTAGGCAAAAGAATCTGCAATTGGTATAAGCCTAAAACAAAGAAGATAATAAAGAACATCAACCTTAAACAGTTAAGACATACATACAGTTATCTTGTAAACAGTGCAGCAGGGTACTAACAGGAGATATACTTGCCACATAGCTCTCCAGTTACTGCAATATATAGAGTTCTAGCCACCCAATGGTAATATCAAGTGGAGGTCAGTCTCTGGCAGGTTAGATCAAATTTGGCCAGATGTAATGGGCAAGGCCCATAGTAGGGTATTAAGTATGAGATCCTTGTAAGGTCAGCCCGGTTGTATTAAGTCAGATTCCACGGGGCTGATCTGCTTTCTTTTAAGTTGGCTTGATGGATTTGTCACTCCAGGTGTTCTCTGCGACTTAGGGGCCGATCTTCCTAGCGCTGGATTTTGCGGAGGCAGATCCAAGTCTCCAGTTGGGACCGGGATTGCCAGCATGTGGCAGAATTTATCAACGTCAGATAGGCATCGACATTCAAACTTCTTCCCATTTTTCATGGAGATCACTGAGGTAGGAAATCCCCATCTGTAAGGGATCCTTAGTTGCCTAAGATGGAGTGTCAAAACTGAAAAGTTTCTCCTTTTTTGCAGTGTCCTTATGGATAGGTCTTGGTAGATCTGTATACGGTGTCCTTGGTATGACACTGTTTGCTGTTTTCGGGACATATTGTAAATATTTTCACGATGTTGATAATTTTGGAATTTAACAAAAATGTCTCTGGGTGGAGAGTCCTCATCAGGTTTAGGGCGCAGAGCTCTGTGCGCTCTTTCTAGAGTAACATTCGTCAGCTCCATATTTCCTTTCTCGGCCATTTCAGAAAAAAGACCTTGTAGATATTCTCGTATCTCATTGTTTTGTACTGTTTCAGGAATGCCTCGAAAGCGCAAATTATTGCGCCTAGTACGGTTTTCGAGGTCGTCTAGCTTGTCTTCCATGTCTGCGAAACTTTGGTGGTGATGTGAGACTTTGGAAGTCAGTTCAGCTATCTTCTGAGAAAAGACATATTCATGCTCCTCAAGTGAGTCAACTCTGCGGCCCAAATCCAAGATGTCTTTTTTCAAGTCTGCACATTCCTCCTTTATGCAAACTTTAACCTGGTCTATCAAAGCTTTGATGGTCTTGTAGGTAATGGGTGGATCAACGGCAGTTTCAGGTGTTTGAGGTGACGAGCTGCTGGAGCTGTCAGAGCAGCCCTCATTATCATCAGGGGCAGTTGTGAGCAGGGGAGCCGTGCTGCTTTTGTGTTTATTTTTATCCACTTGCTTAAAAAAGGTACTAACGGCCTCCTGTGGTCTTTGAGGAGTTTTCTGCGGTTTATCTGACTTTACTTGCCTCCGTTGCGACATTTTCCTAGATATAGGTATTGGCTTGGTGGTTATATAAAAAAAGGAAAGGACAAACTTGCGGTAGATAAAGAGGCCTCACTCCCCAAGGGTTTTACTCTTGTAGAGCGATCTCGGGAAAAGGAAAGTGGATATGACCCACTGACATCGAAGACAGCGGGAAATGGGAGGGGGCTGAGGCAAGGCCTATAAGCTCGGCAAAGCTATGCACTTTCAACAAGTCTTTATTTGTTGTGGTTTTGTTTTAGGTTCAGATTGTGTAAAACTCTCACTTTCTGATCTAGGTGTTTAATAAAAGTGTCCAATAGGGCCTCCAAAGGTTCAGGAAACAGATTTGTAGTAGTTGTGTAAGAGCTGAGTGGTTAATGGTAAGCTCAGGGCTTAGAGTGCAGTTTAGAAAGCAGTTTGGCCCCTGTCTGATCCGCAGGCATTCATTTCATGCAAATTCAATAACACACTTGCAGTAAGGGAGTGATACCTTTTTAAAGATCATTATTTCAGTAATAGAGTTCTTAAGCAATAATATGGAACACCTCTTGCCGAATTGCAAACAACGCGCAGGTCCCATGGGCTCTTATTATAAGGAGTAATAAAGCAGTCCTTATTTTGCAGAATATCGTTATGAGCTTGTTGATAGTGTCAATGCAGGGTTGTTATCACTAAGGCTGTGATGATCAGTGACTGCTTTTTGTGTCCTGTAGGTGTGGTGCAATCTTTCCATATGGCTAAATGCTGTTCTTTTATGCAGAAGGCCCCCACTGCTCTCTAAAATAATTTCAGATATGTGTCGCCTAGGCCCGCCTTAATTCACAGTCCCCGGTTAACATGTTATAATACTGCTTTCATACTGTTCTTTAGGGTACTGGATTTGCCCCCATCGGGTGTCCGCTGCCCATTAAACTGTACGCTTACCGGTGACAGGAGCGGGTGTAATTCAGATTCTTCCCATACACCAGAGCGGGGGGGTCCGTCGTATCGGAGTCACAGCTACCTCTTTCGCATTCAAGGAGCCCTCTCCCAATGCTGCAACAGTCCGCGGCAATGCTTCAAGTGTGGTAAGTGGTGAGCCACAACAACCCGGTGGTGATCGGTTAGGAGCTTGAACCCCTGCATACGCGGCCGTCGTCGGCTCACTGCGTCACTGTTATGAGGCCTCCGTATCTCGGCGTGTCTCGGATCTTTGCCGATATGGTACAAAAAGTCTCTTGGAGGGTATCTACATGATCCTGCTTAGTTCATACAGCTGGGTATATCTCAATAATTAAGAAAGGAGCTGAATAGCTTAAGTTAGTTTTGGTAGCTCCTGGCTTGTCTTGAGAGCCTTAGTGTTTGGCGGCCATCTTGACAGACCGCTCGCTCCGCCTCCATTTTTATTTTTTTATACAGATTACTATACTTTATTTTGGGGCCATTTAGGGTACATTTAGAAAATGAACCAGAGATCTGATCTCTAGTTAATTTTCTGAGCGCTAATTGCTCACGGTTGTAATGGCTGGTTATTTATTGCGTGCCCGTACACAGGCAAATTTGCACGTTTGTGGACACACAATAAATTAGTGCTCCACTTGTAATCTAGTCCTTCATTGGGGCAATAGAGTCTTCATGAAGTCTACATGCTTGCCGTTTAGGTGAAAATGACCAATCAAAATCTTTACTCACTATTTATGTCCAGATTTTCCATCTGAACTCATGCCAGAAATATCCAACTCCCCTGCACCATTCAGTTTAGTAGAGTAGTGTTTCTTAATTCCAGTTCTTAAGTACCCCTAACAGTCCATATTTTCGTGATATCTGGACTAGAGCACAAGTGAAATAATCAGCTGATCAGTAACCATGGTTACTAACCTACTACTCTCACCCATCAGCCAATCATTCTTTAGATCAGATATCATGAAAATCTGGCCTGTGAGCAGTACTTGAGGACTGAAGTTGAGAAACACTTCAGTAGCGAAAATCCCAAATATTGGAAGGTAGGGAAAACTCCATGTTACGTTATAAATGCATCCATAAACCTATTGTTCTTAAAATCAGATGAAAAATGATCTTATCCAATACACTGTACAAGGTTAGAAGTGATGATTCATATACAGATACATACATTTTCCTTTGTGCCTGAGAAGCTAGTGGAAAATCTGTTTGAGAATGTTCTTCTGTATAAACCTCCCCATAAACTATTCTGTTTTTATTAAACATTGAAAAGTATGCAACTTGCTTATGTAGTTTGCAAATAGATATATTTTAGGTACACAGTAGTTCAAGCTGAGTCAAGCATTCTTTGTAATATGCATACCGACATATTCTAAATAGATAAACAAATTTAGCTGACTTCCACCATTTTGAGATGACATTCCAATCCCTGTGAGCCATGAAAATTTGAAGTAAATGGTTCTTATTTTTTTTTTTTTAGTTAAAGGGAGGGAGGGACACTGAGAAAAAAAATTAAATTTCACGAATTAAAGCATTGAATAATAATAATAATAATAATAATAATAAAAATCCAATTTAATTCCATTATCAAGTTTTGCACAGTTTTTATATGCGCACGGAGGCACCATTTCCTACTGAGCATGTGCAAGAGATCACAATTTATACATATGAGTCTGTGGTTACTGCTCATTTAAAATTCAAGTGTCATGTTACTATACATATGTTGATTATGCATTTCTACTGTTTAGTGGCCCTTTAACATTTTTGAATGAGTAGGAATAGGACAACCAATATTTATAAATGTGGCAGCCAGGTTGATATGGGGTTTTCCTCACCTGTTTGAACCCCCCCCCCCCCCACACACACACATTATTATATAATAAAAATGATAAAGCATGAAAGCTGTGCTATATTACTAGTGTAAACTTTAATTTTTTTAATGTAAATTAAATTAAGATTTTTTTGTGATATACTATCCAAGTTCACAATATTTTTATATAAAGATCTATGTTGGGGCAAAATTAAGTCTTATAATAATGATCACTTGCCATTGGGGACCAGTACAGATGCCTCCCCTCTTTCAAATGAGTAGTCTCATGAACATATATGATTGTGGCATTAAAGGGACACTGAACCCACATTTTTTTCTTTTGTGATTCAGATAGAGAATGCAATTTTAAGCAACTTTCTAATTTACTCCTATTATCAAATTTTCTTCGTTCTCTTGCAATCTTTATTTGAAAAAGAAGGCATCTAAGCTATTTGTTTGGTTCAGAACCCTGGAAAGCACTTGTTCATTGGTAGATGAATTTATCCACCAATCACCAAGAACAACCCAGGTTGTTCACCAAAAATGGGCCGGCATCTAAACTTACATTCTTGCATTTCAAATAAAGATACCAAGAGAATGAAGAAAATTTGATAATAGGAGTAAATTAGAAAGTTGCTTACAATTGCATGCTCTATCTGAATCACGAAAGAAAAAATTTGGGTTCAGTGTCCCTTTAAAGCAGGTCTTTTAAAGGTACCTAGTTATTATCTGATTGTTATCTAATAGCTAAACAAGCATAATACTCATTTAAAAGAGATACATTCTTCGGTTTCTAATTAAATTGCTTGAAAGTATAGACAGCCACCAGAAATTAATTATGTGTTTATACCAGCACACAAATGCACACAACATATATCAGAAATAGGTGACACATTACATTAAATGTTAACATTTTATTAGTGATCATTTTTAACAGAAGCATTACAAAAAAAAGTTATTATTTTGTGTTTGGCATTCCATTCAATAATGTTTGTTTAGGTACTACAAGTTGTTGGTTAAATTGTTTTACCAAAGGCTTATGCGGGTACCCAAAATACCTACTTATGCATTTGACGCTTTTGAAAACCTGGCATGAAGTATTAATGCTTGCTACTGTGCATACAAATACAGATTAAAATGCTTAAAGGGAAAAAAATTGGGCTTAGTATCCCTTTAAAGGTGAATAAATATGACAAAATAAAGGTTAGTAAATAAAAATTTTTTTGGAGATTGATTAAAAAGATACGTTTATATCAAGGGGTAAGAGTGGCAAGGGTTAAGAGTATATGTGTGTGTCTGTATGTGTGTGTATATATATATATAATATATATATATATATATATATATATCTGTTAAGTTTTATGTGTACATCTAACACTGGAAATTTATAGCAAAAAACTATATGAAAAATTTGACCACTTGACCGGGCCATCATAGAAATCTATGATCTGAAGGTAATTATGTATTTGTGTTATGTGATATCAATACTGTATCACAGTGTTGTCTAGCTCCATTCCTCAGGTACCCCCAACAAGCCAGATTTTTGTGATATCTGAACTAGAGCACAGGTAAAAATAATCAGCTGATCAGTAACCATGGTTACTAACCTTCTTTCACCCATTAGCTGACAATTTCACCTGTGCTCTGGTGACTATATAATGAAAATCTGGTTTGTTAGGGTACTTGAAGACTGGAGTTTAGAAATACTGCTATAGCACGCACTATACTACCATATGCTCACTAAAACTTGTAATAATAATATGAATGCAAGCAATACATATGGATAGCGATCCATCAATGATAAAACTCCACGCTGCTTTAATTTTTTTGCTTGACTTGTAATTTTGGCTTATAAGTACATATAGGCCTCTAGTTATGAAGCTCCGTACGTACCTGCCTTCGCCGGCCCCAATACGCTCGCCTAAGCTCACCTCACATCGCCGCCGCGGACCTGAATACGCTCGCCAAAGTTATCAATAAATCGGTCAAAAAGCCGCGCACCAAGTACGGGGCGATGAGCAGCGGACTGTGATAGTTATCAATCATCAATCTCGCTGCTCTTCTGCTTTTTTACAGCTTTATTGATATCCCTGTCACTAAGCACTCACACTATACTATACTGTTCTACCCCCTATACCGGCGCCCCCGGAGCCCCCCGCAACTAAATAAAGTTATTAACCCCTAAACCACCGCTCCCGGACCCCGCCACAACTATAATAAATATGTTAACCCCTAAACCACCGCTCCCAGACCCCGCCGCAACTATAATAAATATGTTAACCCCTAAACCGCCGCTCCTAGACCCCGCCGCAACTATAATAAATATATTAACCCCTAAACCGCCGTTCCTGGACCCCGCCGCCACCTACATAATACCTATTAACCCCTATCCTGCCCCCCCTTTCCCGCGGCCACCTATAATAAATTTATTAACCCCTTTCCTGCCCCCCCTACACCGCCGCCATTATAATAAAATTATTAACCCCTAAACCTAAGTCTAACACTAACCCTAACACCCCCCTAACTTAAATATTAATTAAATAAATCTAAATAATAGTACTCTTATTAACTAAATTAATCCTATTTAAAACTAAATACTTACCTATAAAATAAACCCTAATATAGCTACAATATAATTAATAATTACATTGTAGCTATTTTAGGATTTATATTTATTTTACAGGCAACTTTGTATTTATTTTAACTAGGTACAATAGCTATTAAATAGTTATTAACTATTTAATAGCTAACTAGTTAAAATAATTACAAAATTACCTGTAAAATAAATCCTAACCTAAGTTACAATTAAACCTAACACTACACTATCATTAAATAAATTAAATAAATTACCTACCAATAGCTACAATTAAATACAATTAAATAAACTAAACTAAATTACAAAAAAACAAACACTAAATTACAGAAAATAAAAAAATATTACAAGAATTTTAAACTAATTACACCTAATCTAAGCCCTAATAAAATTAAAAAAAACAAAATAATAAAAGTCCCTACCCTATTCTACATTAAAAAGTAATCAGCTCTTTTACCAGCCCTTAAAAGGGCTTTTTGCGGGGCATGCCCCAAAGTAATCAGCTCTTTTGCCTGTAAAAAAAAATACAAGCCCCCTCCAACATTAAAACCCACCACCCACATACCCCTACTCTAATCCACCCAAACCCCCCTTAAAAAAACCTAACACTAACCCCCTGAAGATCTCCCTACCTTGAGTCGTCTTCACCCAGCCGGGCCGAAGTCTTCATCCGATGGGGCAGAAGAGGACATCCAGACCGGCAGAAGTCTTCATCCTATCTGGGCAGAAGAGGACATCCGAGCCGACAGAAGTCTTCATCCTATCCGGGCAGAAGAGGACATCTGGACCGGCAGACATCTTCATCCAAGCGGCATCTTCTATCTTCATCCATCCGATGAGGAGCGGCTCCATCTTCAAGACCTCCGGCGCAGAACATCCTTCTTCTCACGAACGACTACCCGACGAATGAAGGTTCCTTTAAGTGACGTCATCCAAGATGGCGTCCCTCGAATTCCGATCGGCTGATAGGATTCTATCAGCCAATCGGAATTAAGGTAGGAAAAATCTGATTGGCTGATTGGAACAGCCAATCGGATTGAACTTCAATCTGATTGGCTAATTGCATCAGCCAATCAGATTTTTCCTACCTTAATTCCAATTTGCTGCTAGAATCCTATCAGCCAATCGGAATTCGAGGGATGCTATCTTGGATGACGTCACTTAAAGGAACCTTCGTTCGTCGGGTAGTCGTCGGTGAAGAAGGATGTTCCGCGCCGGAGGTCTTGAAGATGGAGCCGCTCCTCGTCGGATGGATGAAGATAGAAGATGCCGCTTGGATGAAGATGTCTGCCGGTCTGGATGTCCTCTTCTGCCCGGATAGGATGCAGACTTCTGCCGGTCTGGATGTTCTCTTCTGCCCCATCCGATAAAGACTTCGGCCCGGCTGGGTGAAGACGACTCAAGGTCGGGAGATCTTCAGGGGGTTAGTGTTTGGTTTTTTTAAGGGGGGTTTGGGTGGGTTAGAGTAGGGGTATGTGGGTGGTGGGGTTTAATGTTAATTTTATTAGGGCTTAGATTAGGTGTAATTAGTTTAAAATTCTTGTAATGTTTTTTTATTTTCTGCAATTTAGTGGGTTTTTTTTGTAATTTAGTTTAGTTTATTTAATTGTATTTAATTGTAGGTATTGGTAGCTAATTTATTTAATTTATTTAATGATAGTGTAGTGTTAGGTTTAATAGTAACTTAGGTTATGATTTATTTTACAGGTAATTTTGTATTTTTTTTAGCTCGGTAGTTATTTAATAGTTAATAAATATTTAATAGCTATTGTACCTAGTTAAAATAAATACACAGTTACCTGTAAAATAAATATATTTAAATTATTAATTACATTGTAGCTATCTTAGGGTTTATTTTACAGGTAAGTATTTAGTTTTAAATAGGAATAATTTATTTTATGATAGTGTAGTGTTAGGTGTAATTGTAACTTAGGTTAGTTTTTACTTTACAGGTAAATTAGTTTTTATTTAATCTAGGTATTAATAACTAGTTAAAATAAAATAACTAGTTAAAATAAATTTAAATTTGCCTGTAAAATAAAAATAAATCCTAAAATAGATACAATATAATTATTAGTTATATTGTAGCTATCTTAGGGTTTATTTTATAGGTAAGTATTTAGTTTTAAATAGGATTAATTTAGTTAATAAGAGTAATATTTATTTAGATTTATGTAATTAATATTTAAGTTAGGGGGGTGTTAGGGTTAGTGTTAGACTTAGGTTTAGGGGTTAATAATTTGATTATAGGTTGCAGCGGTATAGGGGGGCAGGATAGAGGTTAATTAGTTTAATATAGATGGAGGCGGTATAGGGGGGGCAGGATAGGGGTTAATAAATTTATTATAGGTGGCGACGGTGTAGGGGGGGCAGATTAGGGGTTAATAAGTTTAATAGAGGTGGCGGCAGGGTCCGGGAGCGGCGGTTTATGGGGTTAAACAATTTATTTAGTTGTGGCGGGGTACGGGATCCACAGGATAGGGGTTAATAAATTTATTATAGGTGACGGCGGTATAGGGGGGGCAGGATAGGCGTTAATAGGTATTATGTAGGTGGCGGCAGGGTCTGGGAGCGGCGGTTTAGGGGTTAACATATTTATTATAGTTGCAGCGGGGTCCGGGAGCGGCGGTTTAGGGGTTAATAAGTTTATTAGCGTGGCGGTGGGCTCCGGGAGTGGCGGTTTAGGGGTTAATAAGTTTATTAGAGTGGTGGTGGGCTCCGGGAGCGGCAGTTTAGGGGTTAATAAGTTTATTAGAGTGGCGGTGGGCTCCGGGAGCGGCGGTTTAGGGGTTAATATGTTTAATATAGGTGGCGGCAGTGTAGGGGGGGCAGATTAGGGGTGTTTAGACTCGGGGTACATGTTAGGGTGTTAGGTGCAGACATCTCCCATAGGAATCAATGGGATGTCGGGCAGCAGCGAACATGAACTTTCGCTATGGTCAGACTCCCATTGATTCCTATGAGATCCGCCACCTCCAGGGCGGCGGATTGAAAACCAGGTACGCTGGGCCGGAAAAGTGCGTACATGCTAGTCATTTGATAACGAGCAAAAGTAGTCAGATTGTGCCGAACTTGCGTTCGGAACATCTGGAGTGACGTAAGAATCGATCTGTGTTGGACTGAGTTCGGCGGATCGTAGCTTACGTCACAAAATTCTACTTTTGCCGGTGTGTAGGGCTTGATAACTTAGGCGAATCAGCCTCGCCACAAATACGCTGTGGAATTCCAGCGTATTTGAGGTTGACGGCTTGATAACTAGAGGCCATAGAATGTACCTCTAGTGTCGAAATATATTTCTTTGTCTTGTAAGATTATTTTTTTTAAAGGGACGGTCTAATCAAAATAAAAGTTTCATGATTTAGATAGGACATGCAATTTTAAACACATGCAATTTTAAACAAGTTTCTAATTTACTTTTATCATCAAATTTGCTTTGTTCTCTTGGTATTTTTTGTTGAAAGCTAAACCTAGCTAGGTTCGTATGCTAATTTCTAAGCCCTTGAAGGCCACGTATTATCTCAGTGCATTTTGATGTTTTTTTTACAGCTAGACAGCGCTAGTTCATGTGGGAAATATAGATAACATTGTGGTTACTCTCGTGGAGTTACCTAGGAGTCAGCACTGGTTCGCTAAAATGCATGTCTGTCAAAAGAACTGAAATAAGGGGGAAGTCTGCAGAGGCTTATATACAAAGTATTCGCAGAGGTGAAAAGTATATTAATATAACAGTATTGGTTATGCAAAACTAGGGAATGGGTATTAAAGGGATTATCTTTTTAAACAATAAAAGTTCTGGAGTAGATTGCCCCTTTAAATACGGTATCCTGGGCTGATTTTAGTATGCTTGATATTTATATGAAGATGTCAAGCTTATGGCCAATAAAAAAGCATCCTTGAAGCCGTACAAGGTATTACAAAGGGGGTAGCACAATGTTTTTGTTTATTGATAGCCCCACTGTAGTAAAGTTGCAGCTGAAGTCCACTCCGCTGTTATTTTTTTAACACTTCTATTTTGTAATTTTCTCTTCCACTCCATATTCATGAACCGTTCCAGATGTGTCACTGGCAGAATATGGAATAAATGGCAAGGACAACCACCACCCAGCTCAAACACAGACTCTATAAAAAGATCCCCTATCTCAAAAACCCTTCCAGCTAAATGCTCTCATTTACTGAAGGAGCTTCTGCTAACATAATGTGTGTGCAAGTCTGCTGGGATTTACACACATAGAAATAGCATTTAATAGCTGATAAAAATTGCTTGTCCCACCTACTGTAGACTGAACATCATCCTTACAGCTTAAAAAAGCCAAATACTTTTTGATTCTTGTCCTTCTTTAATTTAAATATATCATACATTTTGGAAGCCATTGTTGAATTGCCTTCATACATTAACATTGATTTATCCCAGCTACTATAGGAAGTTCACTATCTGCATCAATATATTAAACCACTTATAGACTTCTCAAATATAAATATGTGCACATCTCATGGTTCTATATTTTTGTGCTGTGGATAAAAAATTCAGGCAAACAAAATTAACATAAACTCTAGAGGAAAAAAAAGTTATTAAAAATCCACGGCAAAGAGGTTAAAATAAAACTTATTTTTACAAGGCCCTAAAAGTAAATAAATACTAGATATAATGATGTATTCAAAGTAAAGATTAGCCCGAGAATAATATGCATCTGTAATTTTTAAATTAATTTAATTTTTTTTTTTTTTTAAAAAAAAGTTTTTTTTCTTTCTATAAAGTAGTCTAGTTTCTATAAAGTAATACATGCCACCATGTTGAAACTTAGGTTTTCCATTGCCTCTTTCTTTTGCTGAGAACAAAGACATCTATTAAACATTCAATAAAGTGTCCAAACACTGTACTGTGCAAACAGCGACTTTGTGGAAGATTACGATGATAAAATAACAAACAGCCAATGTTAGCCATTGTTTGAACAGTTCAGCATTTAAATACTTTATTGCCTGTTTTATATCTGCCCCTAATTGTCCCTATCAAAAGAGAGTGAAAAGGGGCCATTACTTTACAGAAACTGGGTAGAATTGAAAAGCCCACCATTTGCGGAGTGAAACATTTTATTGACTCAGATAGAGCATGTCTTTTTAAACAACTTTCCAATATATACCTATTTTACATATTTCTCTTTGTTTTTTTGGTATTCCTTGTTGAAATGTATACAGCTAGATTACAAGTTTTCAGCGCTATAGGGAAATTAACGACCGCCACAAAAGCGGCGTTATTTCACCTCCCTATAGTGCTGCTATTACAAGTTTGTAAAAAACAGGCTTGTGCGGGCGATATGGTTGCGGTGAGCTCCATACCGCACCGAAATACAAACGCTGCTTTGACGTGCTCGTGCACGATTTCCCCATAGACATCAATGGGGAGAGCCGGCAAAAAAGAAGCCTAACACTTGCGATCGCGGAAACAAAAGCTCCGTAACGCAGCCCCATTGATGTTTATAGGGGAAGGTAAAGTTATGCTTAAACCTAACACCCTAACATAAAAACCATGTCTAAACACCCCTAATCTGCCGCCCCTGATTTTGCCGCCACCTACATTACAGTTATTAACCCCTAATTTGCCGTCCTGATATCGCTGCCACCTACATAATGTTATTAACCCCTAATCTGCTGCCCATAACATCGCCGCCACCTAAATAAAACTATTAACCCTAATCTGCCGCTCCCGATATCGCTGCCACCTATATTACAGTTATTAACCCCTAATATGCCATCCCCAATGTCGCCGCCACTATACTAAAGTTATTAACCCCTAAACCTCTGGCCTCCAACATCACTAACAGTAAACAAATATATTAACCCCTAAACCTAACCCTAACTGTAAGCATAACCCTAACGTAACCCTAAGCGTCCCTTATATTCCTATTGGCTGAAAGATTTCTATCAGCCAATAGGAATTAAAGGGGAAAAATTGACAATAGAATGAGAGCTCTTCTTATGATTATCGCTGGAAAATGAGTTTCCCTTTAAGTGACGGCATCCAAGATGGCGTCCCTTACATTCCTATTGGCTGAAAGGTTTATATCAGCCAATATGAATTAAAGGGGAATGATCTTTCATCCTATTGGCTGATTTTTTAGGTTTTTATTTGGGGGGGTTGGTTGGTTGGGTGGTGGGTTTTACTGTTGGGGGTGTTTGTATTTTTTTACAGGTAAAAGAGCTGATTTCTTTGGGGCAATTTCTTTTAAGGGCCATTGGCAGTTTAGTGTAGGCTAGGGTTTTTTTAATTTTTTTTGGGGGGGGGGGTTATTTTGGTAGGGCTATTAGATTAGGAGTAATTCGTTTTTATTTTTGATAATTTCGTTTTTTATTTTTTGTAATTTAGTGTTTATTTTTTTTGTAATTTAGAAAATTGTATTTTAATAATTTAATTTATTTTATTGTAATGTTAGTTTTTAGTGTAAGGCAGGTTAGGTTTTATTGTATTTATTTTAACTAGGTAGCTAGTAAATAGTTAATAACTATTTACCAACTAGTCTACCTAGTTAAAATAAATACAAACTTACCTGTGAAATAAAAAAAAAACCTAAGCTAGCTACAATATAACTAGTAATTAGTAATATTGTAGCTAGCTTAGGTTTTATTTTACAGGTAAGTTTGTATTTAGTTATAAATTGGAATTATTTAGGTAATAATTGTAAGGTTTATTTAGCTTTATTTAAATTATATTTAAGTTAGGGGGTGTTAGGGTTAGGGTTAGACTTATGGTTAGGGTTAGACTTAAGGTTAGGGTTACGTTAGGGTTAGGGGTTAACATATTTATGTAGAGTTAGTGATGTGGGAGGTCAGAGGTTTAGGGGTTAATAATTTATTTTAGTATATTTTGTTGTGGGGGGCGGGTAATAATTTTATATTAGTATTTGCGATGCGGGAGGGCCTCGGCTTAGGGGTTAATAGGTAGTTTATGGGTGTTAGTGTACTTTTTAACACTTTAGTTAAGAGTTTTATGGTACAGCTTTGTAACGTAAAACTCATAATTACTGACTTTAGATGGCGGTACAGATCTTGTGGTTATAGGGTGTTCATCTCACTTTTTGGGCTCCCAGGCAAACTCGTAATACCGGTGAAATGGAAGTCCCATTGAAAAAGAAAATGTATTCTTACCTGATAAATGTATTTCTTTTTTGACACAATGAGTCCACGGATCATCTAATTACTATTGGGAATATCACTCCTGCCCAGCTGCAAAGAGCACCACAGCAAAGCTGTTAAATATCACTTCTCTTCCCTCCCACCCGAGTCATTCGACCGAAGTAAAGGAGAGAAAGGAAGCAACAAGGTGCAGAGGTGTCTGAAGTTTATAACAAACCAACAACCTGTCTATAGAACAGGGCGGGCCATGGACTCATCGTGTCAAAAAAGAAATAAATTTATCAGGTAAGCATAAATTTTCTTTTCTTTTTAATGACACAATGAGTCCATGGATCATCTAATTACTATTGGGAATCAATACCTAAGCTAGAGTACACAGATGATAAGGGATGGACAAGACAGGGAACCTAAACGGAAGGCACCACTGCTTGAAGAACCTTTCTCCCAAAAGCGGCCTCAGTCGAGGCAAAAGTGTCAAATTTATAGAATTTTGAAAAAGTGTGACGAGAGGACAGCTCTTGCAAATCTGTTCCACAGAAGCTTAATTTTTTAATGCCCATGTGGACGCAACAGCCCTCGTGGAATGAGCCGTAAATCTCTCTGGAGGATGCTGTCCAGCAGTTTCATAAGCAAAACGTATGATACTCTTCAGCCAAAAAGAAAGAGAAGTAGCCGTGGCTTTCTGTCCCTTACGTTTTCCCGAGAAAACCACAAACAAGGCAGAAGACTGACGAAAATCCTTAGTCACCTATAGGTAAAATTTTAGAGCACGTACCACGTCTAAATTGTGCAGAAGCTGTTCCTTCTGAGAAGAAGGATTAGGACACAAGGAAGGAACAACAATCTCCTGATTATTGTTCCGGTCAGAAACTACTTAATGAAGAAATCCTAATTTTGTACATAAAACTACCTTATCCAAATGAAAAATAAGGTAAGGAGACTCATACTGCAATGCCGAGAGCTCTGACACTCTACGAGCAGAAGAAATAGCAACAAGAAACAAAACTTTCTAAGATAACAACTTAATATCTAAGTAATGCATAGGCTCAAATGGAGCCCCTTGAAGAACCTTAAGAACTAAATTAAGACTCCAGGGAGGAGTAACTGGTTTGAACACAGGCCTGATCCTGACCAAGGCCTGACAAAAAGATAGCATGTCTGGTATGCCCGCCAGACACTTATGTAACAAAATAGACAAGGCAGATATTTGACCCTTTAGGGAACTTGCCGATAATCCTTTCTCCAAACCTTCTTGGAGAAATTACAAAATTATAGGAATCCTAACTCTATTTCCAGAGTAGCTCTTGGATTCACACCAATAGAGATATTTACGCCATATCTTGTAGTAAATCTTTCTAGTTACAGGTTTACGAGCCTGAATCATGGTCTCTATGACCGATTCTGAAAAGCCCCGCGCTGGATAAAATTAAGTGTTCAATCTCCAAGCAGTCAGCTTCAGAGAAACTAGATTTGGATGAAGGAAGGGCCCTTGAAGTAGAAGGTCCTTCCTCAAAGGAAGTCTCCAAGGTGGAAGAAACGATATGTCCACCAGATCTGCATACCAAATCCTGACAGGCCAAGCCAGTGCAAAGAGGATCACTGACGCCCTCTCCTGCTTGATTCGAGCAATGACCCGAGGAAGAAGAGCGAACGGAGGAAATAGGTATGCAAGACTGAAGGTCCAAGGTACCGCCAGGGCATCTAATAAATACAGCCTGAGGGTCCCTGGACCTCGATCCATACCTCGGAAGCTTGGCATTCTGCCGAGATGCCATGAGATCCAATTCCGGCCAACCCCATTTTAGAATCAGGCTGGAAAACACTTCCGGATGGAGTTCCCACTCCCCCGGGTGAAAGGTCTGCCTGCTCAGGAAGTCCACCTCCCAGTTGTCCACACCTGGGATGTGGATCGCCGACAGACAGCAATTGTGGGTCTCCGCCCACCGAATTATCTTGACTACCTCTGTCATGGCTAAGGAACTCTGCGTTCCTCCCTGATGGTTGATGTAAGCCACTGAAGTTATGTTGTCCAACTGGAACCTGATAAACTTGGGCGAGGCTAACTGGGGCCAGGCCAAAAGAGCATTGAAGATCGGTCTCAGCTCCAGGTAGCACAGACTCTGACTGAGTCCAAATGCCATGAGCCTTTAGGGAATCCCAGACTGCTCCCCATCCTAGAAGGCTAGCGTTTGTTGTCACAATCACCCAGGAGGGTCTGCGAAAGCAGGTTCCCTGGGAGAGATTATCCTGAGACAACCACCATTGAAGAGAATCCCTTGTCTCCTCTTCCAGTAGAATTCATGGAGACAAATCTGCATAATCTCCATTCCATTGACTGAGCATTATTAACTGCAGAGGTCTGAGGTGAAAACGAGCGAACGGGATGATGTCCATTGCCGCCACCATCAGCCCGATTACCTCCATGCACTGAGCCACTGATGGCCGAGGAATGGACTGAAGCGTTAGGCAAGAATCGAAAATCTTTGATTTCCTGACTTCTGTCAGAAAAATCTTCATTGATAGGGAATCTATTATGGTTCCCAAGAACGTTACCCTTGTATTTGGAACTAAGGAGCTCTTTTCCAAATTTACCTTCCAACCGTGAGATCGCAAGAAGGTTAACAACATTTCCGTGTGGGATCTTGCTTGTTTAAAGGATGGCGCCTGGACCAGGATGTCATCCAGATAGGGTGCTACTGCAATGCCCCGTAATCGGAGCACCTCCAACAGAGATCCCAGAACCTTTGAGAAAACTCTGGGAGCTGTGGCAAGCCCGAAAGGAAGAGCCATGAATTGGAAGTGTTTGTCTAGGAAGGCAAACCTTAGAAACTTGTGATGATCCCTGTGAATGGTACACATCCTTTAAATCCACCGTTTTCATAAACTGACCCTCTTGGACCAAAGGAAGAATGGAACGAATAGTTTCCATCTTTAAGGATGGAACTCTGAGGAATTTGTTTAGACTCTTGAGATCTAAAATTGGCCTGAAGGTTCCCTCCTTTTTGGGAACCATGAACAGATTGGAACAAAACCCCAGACCCCATTCCTGCAATGGAACAGGAACTATTACTCCCAGGTCGGAGAGGTCCTGTACACAGTGTAAGAACACCTCTCTTTTTGTCTGGTCTACAGATAATCTTGAAAGCAGAAACCTGCCACTGGAAGGAAAACTTTTGAACTATAGTTTGTATCCCTGAGACACTATGTCCACTGCCCAGGGATCCTGAACATCTCAAACCCAAGCCTGAGCGAAGAAGGAAAGCCTGCCCCCTACAAGATCCGCTCCTGGATCGGGGACAGGCCATTCATGCTGTCTTTGATTCAACAGCAGGCTTCTTTGATTGTTTTCCCTTGTTCCAAGACTGATTAGGTCTCCAGGAAGGTTTAGATTGTTCTTGCTTGGAAGAGGAAGCAGAAGAATTTCCCTTGAAATTTCAAAAGGAACGTAAATTACTCAGACGTCCCTTTTGTTTGTTTCTCTTATCCTGAGGGAGAAGATTACCCTTACCCCCAGTAATATCAGAGATTATTTCCATCAAGCCCGGTCCAAACAAAGCCTTCCCTTTGTAAGGAATTGCTAAAAGTTTAGACTTAGATGACACATCCACAGACCAAGGCATACCATAAGGCTCTGTGGACTAGTACAGCAAAACCTGAAATCTTTGCTCCCAGTTTGATAACCTGTAGGGATGCATCAGTAATAAAGGAATTAGCCAACTTAAGGGCTTTTATCCTGTCCTGGATCTCATCAAGGGGGGTGTCTGTCCTAATAGCATCAGACAACGCATCAAACCAATATGCCGCCTCTCTAGTGATGGTAGCAATGCACACAGCAGGTTGCCATTGTAAACCTTGATGTACATACGTCTTCTTGAGTAACCCCTCTAATCTTTTGTCCATAGGATCTTTAAAGGCACAACTATCCTCTATGGGTATAGTAGTTCTCTTGGCTAAAGTGGAAATAGCTCCTTCCACCTTGGGTACTGTTTGCCAAGCCTCTTTGATAGAGTCCGCTATGGGAAACATCTTTTTAAATATAGGAGATGGAGAAAAAGGGATACCCGGTCTCTCCCACTCCTTAGCAATGATCTCAGAAGCTCAGTCTGGTACAGGAAGAACCTCTACAGAGGAAGGTACAGCAAAATATTTGTTTTAGCTTACTGGATTTCTTAGGATTAACTACGACCATAGTGTCGCTGTCATCCAATGTTGCTAAAACCTCCTTAAGAAACAGACGGAGGTGCTCTAGCTTAAACCTGAAGGATACAACTTCAGTATCAGCAGTAGGAATTACACTGTCAGAATCTGAGATTTCCCCCTCAGATGCTGCTGACAGATCCTCCTACTCAGGCTTCTGAGAGGTGGCATCCGAAATAGCAACAACTGAGTCAGTAACCCCTATTGAATAACCAAATAGTGAAGCCAAAGCTTCAAGATAGAGAAAGTGCGCTAACAAGCTGAAAGTATACACACCATATAAGGAATTGAAGTGAAAATTTAATAAACATATAGAATAAGATACACAAATATATACACTAAAAATAGGGACGTCTCCCTGTAATGTAAATAAAACTAGGAAAAAATCCTAATGAAAAAACAGGTTAAAACCTATAAATGATGAATAATGCAGATACTAATTGATAATCTATGACATAAAAAAAGATATAGCATAAAAATGATAATTAAAAGATATGGCATAACAGTGATATCATAAAATAAAACTTAAAAGACAAGCACCAAGTTCATATGTATCAACACAGTGCAGGTGGCCGTATGCAAATGAATGCCGATATTGGAACAGTGGAAAGAAAATAACGGCTTGTACCACAAATAGATACAGTTTACTGTACCGTAAGTCAAGAGAGTGTTCAGAGGGTGTTACCGAGGAGAAGAAATCCTTTGGTCAAGGCTTGGACCGCAGCTGCAGTAACTGCCGTTCCTGGAGATAGAAGTGTGCAAACCTCTGCACATGTGAGTCGGCGTCTGACGTCACAGGCTTCTCATCGGCTCCTCTCAGGGTGTTACTCGCTGCTCCAGCAGCGTAAAGGAAAAGCAGCTGATTGCTGTGTCCTGGTGGGAACTTTCTGTGAAGGCAGACTTGGCTGCTGTAGGTATGTTTAATGATCCAATACAATAGTGGGGCACAAGTTATCCCTCACCTTGGGATATTCAAAGATGCTGGTAACCCGGGTTTAAAGTTGCAGTACAGGCTGTACTGAAATATCCCTTGCTGTTTCAAAGTCACAGTGTCACAGTGTCACAAATGCAAGCGACGTGTTTCGCCCTCCCTTGTCAAAACACAAAGAACAAGTGACATTTTGCAAGGGCTCTTGGTCCATTCTGACACACAATGGATCAAATTAGCAAAAAAAAAACTTAAATTTTTTAATAAAAAATTAAAATAGAAAAAACGTTACTGTCTCTTCAAAACTGCAGAATGAGTAATTATGCTAAATAACAAAATAAGAACACCTCTACCCCTCAGCTTCTTTGCTGAGGTGCCTACCTGACCTGCAACACCGGAGCTTAGTTCCCTTTATTAGATAGACGATCCGGACTCCAGCAACAGACTAAATGATCAGTTTTCCGGTCCTAGAAACACATGCTTTCAGAAACTCATGCGTTTCTAGACAGACCCTGAAATTCTCTCCCTCCGCACTTGGAAGTGAAGATAAGTGGCGCGCAATGCAGATTGCCGCCTCCCATAGCTCCGCTCTTCGTGGGCGTCCCTTGCAAAACCAACAATCTTCCGGTCAGCATTTTGTTAAGTTTAACCGCCGGGAGTAGTGGAACCACCAGATAGTAATTGCCAAAGAGTCCGTTCTCAGCCCCAGTTCCTGCATCCAAACGACTGTCATGAGTCCTTTCCAGAATAGGAGAATTAAATTGTCCCTTTTACAGTTAAGTGCCTTTGTAATAAAATGGCCCTTGTCAGTTTTGTAATGAATTAAAGTGCCCACTTTTTCTGAGTGCTTCTTTTCCTACCCAGAAATAATAAAGTTTAGCACTTACCTCGCAAATCTGCCCGACAGCAAGGCAGCTCACCAGGTTTGAGAGATCCTCTCTCTCACATAGCCCTGTGGAAAGAAAAAAGACTGAGTAATTTTACTCAGGCTTTCAGAGTTAGGGCAGCATACATTACATGGAAGGGGCAGTGAGAATTATGTCCCACAAGTTCCCAGTGCTCTAAAGCCACCACTGCTCTACTGAAGAGACTTATGTGGCCTACGACTACACCCTAGAACAAAGCAGCACAATCTTGCACCACTTAAAAAATAATAAAATCTTGCTTGAAGAATCTTTTTCTAACACCTAACTTTACCACTTCCTTGCTCTGACGTAGGCAAAGAGAATGACTGGGGTGGGAGGGAAGGGAGGCGATATTTAACAGCTTTGCTGTGGTTCTCTTTGCCGCCTCCTGCTGGGCAGGAGTGATTTTCCCAATAGTAAATAGATGATCCATGGACTCATTGTGTCATTAAAAAAGTGCGGTACTGATGTTGCGGGACGGCCAATACCGGTACACCTACAAGACTTGTAATAATGGCGTTAGGGGAAAAGCAGTGTTATGAAGCATAACGATGCTTTTTCACTCATAACGCCAAACTCGTAATCTAGCTGTTAATTAGGTATTTTCATGAGCAGCAATACACTACCAGGAGCTAGCTGCTGGCTTTACATATATATCTCTTGATAATGGCTCACCCAACGTATTCACCTAGCTGTCAGTAGTGTATTGCTGCTCTTTCAACAAAGGACACTAAGAGAATGAAGCAATTTTGATAAGAGAAGTAAAGGGATATGAAACTAATTTAATGATTCAAATAGAACAGTTTTTCTCAACCCCAGTCCTCAAGTAGCTCTAACAGAACAGATTTTCAAAATATCTTAACTAGAGCACAGGTGAAATAATCAGCTGATGGATGAGAACAGGTTAGTAACCATGGTTACTGATCAGCTGATTATTTCACCCATGCTCTAGTCAAGATATCATGAAAACCTGGCCTGTTAAGGGTATTTGCGGGCTGGAGTTGAGCAACACTGCTCTATCTGAATATTGAAAGAAAAAAATGAGTTCATATTCCCTTAAGGAAAAGAACACCAAATAAATAAAAAATTTATACTGCAAAATATATTACTATATATAATTAAACATTTTATATTACAAACTCAAAGGTTTAATAGTTATTTAATATCACTTAACCTATGTACACTCTAATATTATAGTTACCCGCACAAGCAAAGTTATTTTGAGGGGACAGAAAATTTACACTGTTATACAGGCTGTACACTCACTACTTTGAATTGTAGCAAAGTTTCAGTTCTTCAGTGTTGTCACAAGAAAATATATAATAAAAAAAGTGAGGGGTGTACTCACTTTTGTGAGATACTGTATATATATATATATATATATATATATATATTTATATATATATATATATATATATATATATATATATATATATACTGTCACGGATACCAGACATCTAAGGCTACCCCCAACTCCCCCTACAACCTCACCCTTGTTTATTCTCAGTGGTTTTGGGCTCCTCAGAGCAACCACAATCTCTGGAAGCTTTTGTTTGCTTGTTTTGTGAAGAGCTGGTGTATGACCAGGGAAACCCTCCTAGGCTGGCCGGGCTCCTGGAGCTCCCGGTCGGCCGCCTCACAACTGACACCCGCCTAATTCCTCTCAGGCTGGCCGGGCTCCTGGAACTCCCGGTCGGCCACAGGACAGCAGGACACCCGCTAACTTTACCCCTGCTTGCTACAGCAGCCCTTTGCCCCAGAGCTCCGCTCTTTTGGGGATTAGTAGCCCCTAGGGAGGACAAGATCTGTGGCAATTATCAGAGGGGAGCTCCTTTGGGAACTGGGGTTTTTTGGACACCCCTAACCCTATAACTTCAACGGACTGTAACTCTGGTCCCCAGTAACGAATCATACTGATTTTTGGACTGTGGCATCTGGGGCCCGAGACCTTTAAAATGACACCCTGGAAGTGCTCCACCGGGATCACCCCGAAACCGCCACCCGTAAGTATTGGGATTATGTGAGACTGTGGCTCCTATGGAGGTGCCGGGCTGTCTGGAGGGGCGGGAATGGCGGGAAAAACTGTGGCATTGTCTTCTGTTCTTATCAAGATGAGCTGTCTGTATAAAAGGAGTGTGTGTTTTAAATAAAATCAGTTCTTATTTCACCTGAATGCTAGTCTGTGTAGTCATTTAGGTGGGCTCCTGCTAGAATCACTTTCCTGGGCTACATAGAAATAACTTTCCTGGGCTACATAGCAGCCTGTTCCAGGCAGAGGAAGGACACTCTGGCAGAGCTACCTAGTCTGGGTAGCTGGAGTCTGCCACAGGGTAGGACCCTGAGTACTGGTGTTGTCCGGCATCAGGGGTGGCTACAGGCTGTGGTCACTTGCCAGCTACATAGCTGCAGTCGGCAGGGAGGAAGCAGGACCCTTTTGGCGGAGCTACCCAGTCGGGGTAGCTGGGGTATCCGTCACATTGGCTGGCAGCGGTGTGATCTGCTTCTTCCACATGATTCCTGCTGACAGAGAAGGGTCACAGTAGCTGGTAACTATGGAAGCCTAGTACCTAAGGAGAGTACAGGAGGCACTGACCCAGCTGGATGGTCCTGATTCTTAACTGGACCAGCTGAGCTGCAGGAGCATTGTCCACCGGCAACTATGGAGGGAGAGGCTTCAACAAAAAAAGGATTGTGATGGAAAGGTCCTCCCCACAGATGATGAGAGGTACTGGGTGCGGTGGGACTTGCGAGTGCTTTCCTGGGAGAGCATCCCATGGAGGAATGGCTATCGCAACTAGATCGACTGGTTTAGGCAGAGATGTGGGTGGAGGACGGCTATCAGGACCTCCGATGACTCGCTATGCAAGTACGG
This sequence comes from Bombina bombina, assembly GCF_027579735.1. Lineage (NCBI taxonomy): Eukaryota > Metazoa > Chordata > Amphibia > Anura > Bombinatoridae > Bombina > Bombina bombina. Next base: position 468,909,000 of record NC_069501.1, read on the forward strand.
CCATGGGCTTTGGCTTCGGCGGCCCTGGGTTACTATTGGAAAAGTTGACAGAAGACCCAGAATTTGGGAGCGGGGTGGAACTGAGAGTAACGGACATTGGCCACTCCCGAGAGCAGCTGTTGGATCTCTCGGGGGTACCCTGGCTGGTATCCGATATGGCATCGCTTATTGCCCAAGAATGGGGACTGGAAAAGGCATACAAGAGGCTGCTAGACCGAGTTCTGCAGCATGCCATCTCCTGGGAGCGGAGGTAGTCATCCTCCCTCCCCTTACACAGAACCCCTTCCTGGGAGAGGAGACATTCGGTCTCTCTCCCCAGTGGCAGAACCCCGTACAGGGAGCAGAGACAGACAGTCTCCCTCCCCAGCGGCAGCACAGTTTGCCATGGAGCGGAGGTAGCATACCTTCTTTCGGGAGTGGAGGTAGTCGTCCTCCCTCCCCTTACAGAGAAGCCCTTGCAGGGAGAGACGGGTATCGATATCTCTCCCCAGTGGCTGAATGCCTTTCTGGGAGAAGAGACAGTTGGTCTCTCTCCCCAGCGGCAGCACAGTTTCCCATGGAGCGGAGGTAGCATACCTCCCTCCCCAGAAGTCAATCTCCTTCTTGGGAGAAGAGACAGACAGACTCTCCCCTTAGTAGCTTGGCAGGGTCTCTACCCTTTTCTTGTCCCGGAGTATTTCTCACCAAGGGCAGGCATTGCATTGGGCAAGGAGGATAAAAGTGTATACATTTGGTGCCACATGTTTGGGCACCCAAGCTTTACCTGCCCCACCAAGGAGTAACCTCCCCCTCCAGTCTGGGGTGGGAATACAGCCGGGAAACCGGCACTGGCTTTGTTTGTGGGTGGGTCAGCCGGTACTCAACAGAGTGTCACAGAGGGAGACAGTTTGGCCATGGAACTTAAGGACACTGGAACTTGTGGAACAGCAATTGTTTGGGAGCTGGCCTTAGCAAACTTGTTTGGGACTTTGCATTATGTGACTATCCCTGCGCCCAAAGTGCAGGGTATAAATGCCAGCAGGAACCCCCCAGGATGCCCCAAACTCAGGAGATATGGGATAACCTCTCCCAGCGACCGAGAAGTGGAGGGCCACCATCGAACAGCCCCAGGCTGACCCGTTAAGGGTCTAGCCAGATCTGCTGAACTGGAGGGGGGGAGATGTCATGGATACCAGACAGCTAAGGCTACCCCCAACCCCCCCTATAACCCTTGTTTTTTCTCAGTGGTTTTGGGCTCCTCAGAGCAACCACAATCTCTGGAAGCTTTTGTTTGCTTGTTTTGTGAAGAGCTGGAGTATGACCAGGAAAACCCTCCTAGGCTGGCTGGGCTCCTGGAACTCCCGGTCGACCGCCTCACAACTGACACCCGCCTAACTCCTCTCAGGCTGGCCAGGCTCCTGGAGCTCCCGGTCGTCCACAGGACAGCAGGACACCCGCTAACTTTACCCCTGGTTGCTCCAGCAGCCCTTTGCCCCAGAGCTCCGTTCTTTTGGGGATTGTTAGCCCCTAGGGAGGACAAGAGCGGTGGCAATTATCAGAGGGGAGCTCCTTTGGGAACTGGGGGTTTTGGACCCCCCTAACCCCATAACTTCAACGGACTGTAACTCCGGTCCCCAGTAACGAATCATGCTGACTTTTGGATTGTGGCGTCTGGGGACTGAGAGCTATAAAATGGAAGTGCAGCCGCTCCACCAGGATCACACAAAAACCGCCACCCCTAGGTATTGGGATTATGTGAGACTGTGGCTCCTATGGAGGTGCCGGGTGGTCTGGAGGGGCGAGAATGGCGGGAAAAGCTGTGGCATTGTCTTCTGTTCTTATCAAGATGAGCTGTCTGTATAAATGGAGTGTGTGTTTTTAGTCTGTCTAGTCATTTAGGTGGGCTCCTGCTAGAATCACTTTCCTGGGCTACATAGAAATCACTTTCCTGGGCTACATAGCAGCCTGTTCCAGGCAGAGGAAGAACACTCTAGCAGAGTTACCTAGTCTGGGTAGCTGGAGTCTGCCACAGGGTGGGACCCTGAGTACTGTTGCTGTCAGGCATCAAGGGTGGCTACAGGCTGTGGTCACTTGCCAGCTACATAGCTCCAGTCGGCAGGGAGGAAGCAGGACCCATTTGGTGGAGCTACCCAGTCGGGGTAGCCAGGGTATCCGTCACATATACGTCATGCGGTACGAAGCCCATTGTACTGCATAAAATATATATACGTTGCATCTGAAGGAAGTTCCAGCAGTTTTGGCTGTTAAGTGAGTGGGAGGGGCCATACACTTTAGAAAAAGGGAGAGGGAGGGATGGGGAGGTACACTACAGAAAAGTGGTGGAATGTGGGGTGGTGGTGCCTCATTAATGATCGTTGGAGGGGGAGGTGTGAGGTCTGGGGACCACTACACATGAGAACATTTAAAAAAATGAGAGACAAAAATATATGCATATCTTAGGTACTGGCAGTCAGCTGCCAGTACCAAAGAAGGCTGTCATTAGTGGGAGTGAGAGGGTTATATAGCTTTTTTGGGGGATCATGGGGATGGGAGGATTGAGGAGTATCACTACACTGCATGAAAAATAATAATAATAGAAAAAAAACCTGATGTTTGCAGTACCTAAAATGGTAGGGATGAGTCTGGAGGCAGGGAAAAGAGGATATTTGATAGGAATCAGGGGGTGGCTGGTAGAAGGGTAATCTCTACACTACAGCAAAAATTAACCTTACAAGCTACCTGTTTAACCCCTTCACTACCGGAAATAATAGAAGCTTTTACAACCATTTGTGTTATTACTGCATATGCGGTATGTAAATCATTTTGGTGAGAAAACCATGCGGCTAGATTACGAGTTTTACGGTAAGGTAAAAAAGCAGCGTTAACAGGTCCTAACGCTGGTATTATGAGTCTTGCAGGTTTAGGGGCACCGCACACATTTTTGGCCTTCCCGCAAACCCACTTACGTAAATTTCGTAAAGTCTTTTTTCTATGGGACTTTCATAGCGCCAGTATTATGAGCTTGTCCTGGGAGAGAAAAAAAGTGAGCGGAACACCCTATCCCGTCAAGATTCCTAACGCATTCTAAAGTCAGTAGCTATGAGTTTTACACTACAGAGCCGTACCATAAAACTCATAACTAAAGTGCTAAAAAGTACACTAACACCCATAAACTACCTATAAACCCCTAAACCGAGGCCCTCCCGCATCGCAAACACTAGTTAAATATTATTAACCCCTAATCTGCTGTCCCTAACATCGCCGCCACCTACCTACATTTATTAACCCCTAATCTGCCGCCCCTAACATCGCCGACACCTACATTATATTTATTAACCCCTAATCTCCCTCCCCCAATGTCGCCGCAACCTACCTACATTTATTAACCCCAAATCTGCCGCCCCCAACGTCACCGCCACAATATTAAATGTATTAACCCCTAAATCTAACCCTAACACCCCCTAACAAATATAATTTAAATAAATCTAAATAAAATTACTATCATTAACTAAATTATTCCTATTTAAAACTAAATACTTACCTATAAAAGAAACCATAAGCTAGCTACAATATAACTAATAGTTACATTGTAGCTAACTTAGGGTTTATTTTTAGTTCACAGGCAAATTTGTATTTATTTTAACTAGGTAGACTAGTTACTAGGTAGACTAGTTACTAAATAACTATTTAATAACTACCTAGATAAATAAATACAAATTTACCTGTAAAATAAAACCTAACCTATGTTATACTAACACCTAACACTATACTACAATGAAATAAATTACCTACATTAAATACAATGAAATAAATTAAATTAAATTAGCTAAATCACAAAAACAAACAAAAACACTAAATTACAGAAAATAATAATTACAGAAAATAAAATACAAATTACAGATCTTTAAACTAATTACACCTAATCTAAGAGCCCTATCAAAATAAAAAAAGACTAAACTACCAATAGCCCTTAAAAATGGCCTTTTGCGGGGCATTGCCCCAAAGAAATCAGCTCTTTTTCCTGAAAAAATAAATACAACCAACCCCTCTAAATAAAACCCTAACTAAAAAAAACCTAAGCTCCCCATTGCCCTGAAAAGGGTATTTGGATGGGCATTGCCCTTAAAAGGGCATTTAGCTCTATTGCTGCCCAAAGTCCTAACCTAAAAAAATAAACCCACCCAATACACCCATAAAAAATCCTAAACACTAACCCCCGAAGATTCACTTACCGGGAGAAGTCTTCATCCAAGCTGCAAGATGTTCTCAACGAAGCCGGCAGAAGTGGTCCTCCAGACGGGTAGAAGTGGTCCTCCAGACAGGCAGAAGTCTTCATCCAGACGGCATCTTCTATCTTCATCCTTCTGAGGCGGAGCGGCTCCATCTTCAAGACATCCGGCACGGAGCATCCTGTTCAAACAACGTCTTCTTCGGAATGAATATCACTTTAAGTGACATCATCCAAGATGGCGTCCCTTAGATTCCGATTGGCTGATAGAATTCTATCAGCCAATCGGAATTAAAGTAGAAAAAATCCTATTGGCTGATGCAATTAGCCAATAGGATTGAGTTTGCATTCTATTGGCTGATTGGAGCAATCTCACTGTATCAACTTTGCCCAAAAAATTACGGTTAACACAACTAGACGGTGAGGCACAAAGATGGGGCAAAAAACTAAATAAAAACATGCATGAAACCTCTGACATTTAAAACTTCGAATTATTTTTTTACACAACACAGCAAAACACCAAAGTATGATAAAACTTGGATAAACAAAATGGACAACGAAGATTAAAGTAAACATGTTTATTTGCAAAATAAATATATTATTAATACATTTGCTGGTCTTTCAAACAAACATACTGTATATACATATAAAGTTCGCTTTTACATAGCTACCACTATTTAACAAAACTCTCAAAATCCCACGGTGTTAAACAGTAAATACATGCTAGGCATAATGATGTATTCAAAGCAAAGATTCGCCTTAGAATAATATGTAGATGTACTTTAACAATTATGGGCTTGTTTCCATTGAGCCGCAATTGGGTTTACGCGAGGTCCTAAAACGTAAAAACTGCTGCCTAAAGCCATTACGCTTATTGACAGTTTCTGTTTTTTTCCATCTTTACCGGCTGCCCCAAAAATTCCCTGTCCTATAGGAGCTGAAAAGCGCAAATTTACACTTGGTTTCCATTGAACACTCTATGGGGCCTATTTATGAAAGGCCTGACGGACATGATGCGACATTGCAGATCATGTCCGACAGACCTTGCTGAATGCGGAGAGCAATACGCTCTCCGCATTCAGCATTGCACCAGCAGCTCTTGTGACCTGCTGATGCAACGCCGCCCCCTGCAGATTCGCGGCCAACCGGCCGCTAGCAGGGGGTGTCAATCAACCCGATCATATTCGATCGGGTTGAATTGCAGTGATGTCTGTCCGCCTCCTCAGAGCAGGTGGACAGGTTATGGAGCAGCAGTCTTAAGACCGCTGCTTCATAGCTGGTGTTTCTGGTGGGCTTCAAGCTCCATACAGAGCTTGATAGATAGGCCCCAAACAGGCTGTTGATAAAGTCTAAATTACATGAAAAGGCTGTAAAATAAATAATTAAACTATATAGATTTTTACTATGGATAACTAAACCGTTTATATTAAAATCTTGACGGGTTTGCTGTCCCTTTTAAAAGGACACTGAGCACTATATTTTTTCTATGCATTAATGTTTTGTAGATGATCCATTTATATAGCCCATCTGGGAGTGTTTTTGTGACAATGTATAGTTTTGCTTTTTTTTTTATAACATTGTGCTGATTTTCAGACTCCTAACAGAGGCACTGATGATCGAAAGTGCTACGTGGTGGTGAAATACGTTTTTAAAATTAAATAGAAAAGGATAATTAGAATGTAACTTTAAAAACAATCTTCATATTGGCTGATTAAAATCAGCCAATAGGGATTGACTGCTTTAAAATCAGACAGTCAGGACTAAGTGGTACCCCTCTGAACCGCATGAAAACCAGGGCTCATGGAAGAGAGATGGAAAAAAAAGCTGCAGAGCGGAGGAGCTGGGACGAAGAAGGCTCTGATGGGGATGAAGATTCCAAAAAGATAAGCCTCCGGTGCCAGGAACCTGGGGGGAAGAGGGCCCTGATGTGGATGAAGATTGCGGAGTGGAGGCAGTGAAAGAGGCTGCCAAAGTCCGCCTCCAGGAAGATGGGCTCCCGGCACCAGGAGCCAGGATGAAGAGGTCCCAACATTGGATCAAGAGGAGCCGGATTTTCCAAAGGTAAGTAAAATTTTTGGGGTTAGATAGGGCTTTTTTTGGGGTGGGTTTTTTAAATTTAAGAATACGCTTTCTTATTTTTACTCTTTTTTTCTAGAAGAGGATTTTTAGGTAGATATTGATATTTTGGGGGTGGGGTTACTTGTAGAGGGGGGTTTTGTAATTTTTTTTTATGTAAAAGATCCAAAATCTCTTTAGGGCAATGCCCTACAAAAGGCCCTTTAAGGGCTATTGTACTTTATTTTAGTGTTGGGTTTAGGTTTTTTTAAATTTTATGTGGCATGTAGAATAGTGTTAGGTATTATCAGGGCAATTAAGCAGCCGCCTAGGGTGCACTGCCACCTAGGGCGCAGCCGGCCACAACCCGGGTTCCCCAAACTCAGATGGTATATTACACAGATGTTCCCCGGCTCACCACGCACATTGGATACAGCATGAAGCTGTATCCTGTGCTGTGCGCAATTCATCCAATCCGGACCCTTTTTTTAGTCGTTAACCGTATAATGGTGGGTTTTTTATCTTGGATACTGTAGTTTATTTATTTTTGTAACTTGGATTTTTTTTTTTGTAACTTAGATTTTTTTTTTATTGTAACTTAGGGGGTTTAGTTTAGAGGGAGGTTTAGTTTGGGGGTGCTACCTTCTAGGAGAAATGAGGGACACTTTAATTCCGGTCCCTAGGTCCCAATAGCGCATCTCTGTGACACATTATTTAAATACTGATAATAATTTTAGTGACATAGCTTCATAGTTATAATGGGGAGGTTTACAATTTAGTATAATTTATTATAGTGAGGTATTTTTCTGACTGTAGGCAGTATGTGGGAATTAGCTGGGGCATTCCAGGGAAGTGTAGGTTATACATTATGTAAGTGTAGGTGGTATTAGGGATTTACCTGGGCGTTCCAAGGATGTGTAGGTTAGGCGTGACAAAGGTGTAGGCGGTCAGGGGGAGTTAGCTGGGCGGTGCAGGGGGAGTGTATGTTAGCTGTGACATAGGTTTAGGCTGTTGGTGGGAGGTAGCGAGTTGGAGAAGGGGGAGTGTAGGTTAGGTGTGACATAGTTATAGGCAATCAGGGGGAGTTAGCGGGGCATGCTAGTGGTAGTAGCCTATACTTTGATTCAGACACATCGTCACAAGATCTATATGTTCGAATCAGTGAAGAAATGAAGAAGACATGTAACCGTCACATTAGAAAGCTCAAAAATGTATTATATTCCACACAGGATAAAATTGGGGTACAGCAACCCAAGGTTCACACAAGCATTCACAGGCGTAGCACAAACAGGCCTACGCGTTTCGGATGAGAATCCGTAGTCATAGGTGGATAAAATAGGGACTAATAAGCGCAGTGTAATCGCTAAACTCCTGAATTACCTATGGGTCCCTTTCAGAGGTGTGGAAAATCAACATAAAATAGTTAAAATAATCAGGAGCGCTAAAAAAGCTAAAAACGATTGTATAATAAAGTGTTAAGTGGCGGCCTCTATGTGCCAAAAATATTAATAAAGTGTAAAAACCATTTGTGGAATGAGTGTATCTGATTTGATTAATAATTTATCATAAAGTGCATTCAAGTAAAGGTATATGTCTATTATTACATATGCCTATGGGATATCTATGTATCTAAGAACATATAGAAATAATGTAGAGAGAAAAAGTCCTCTAGTGCAATATATTAACAAGCACAAGCTGTGATATATGTATCTGTGTATAGTAAAGCCAAAGTGCTATACCTACAATCAAGTGAAAAGAAAGTACAAGCTGTGATTCCCAGAGCTAATTTATAAATAAGTGTATCGTGTAACAAAGTGCTAAAACTAAATCCGGTTAAGGAAATACTATCTACAATCGTTAAATTTGAATTAAAATCTACAAATAAGATAGTAGAAATATTATAAACATAAAAGGCTTAATATCAATAAATGTCTCAAAAACTAGAATAAATGTAATAATTAAAATACAACAAATAGATTTTTAAGGCTCTGCCTAAAATTTAATCAGTACTTAACATGTGCAAAACAAATAAGAATACAAACGGACGTCTCCGTATAACACTAAAAAAGGTTGCCACCATATATAGATGAGAAAGGAATTGGCTTTACAAATATAAGAAAATCCGGATAGCCAACTAAGCAGTTCTTATTTATAAACGGGGATACTTATCTTACCCGTAACCAGTTCACAAAGTTAGTTGGAGGGGAAATGTCCTAACTTGCCTCCAAACAATTCAGCAGTAAGTCCCGTGAATGAAAAATTACCGCCGTAGCGGAGTGACGTCACTTTTGTAGGCGCTGTTCACAGGGCGCAATCTGATTGGTTCTTGGGTGGGCAGTGTCGAATTTTATTCTGCCGTAGTCTTTATAATGAGGTATCCGCTCTTAAGTGCTAACAAGCACGCAGGATACTAGTTAGAACATCCGTTGTAGGGGGACAAATGCTCCGATCAGTTTATGGCAATATAGTCTCACCTTACTTTAAAAATAGAGCCAGTCCGGTGCGCACAATCCTCCAAATGTGCAATGAATGTTGAATCTTCTATTTCAAAAGTGCTGGTGCCTGTGTGGAAAGTGCTTGTGCTGTTCCAAGGGTCGTGCTCTATAGGCGGTACATCGATGATGTCCCATTGCTTCCAGCTCAGTTGGGGGTTTATGTAATCCGTAGTCATAGCCTATAGTGCTAACCCACAAAGTGGTTTAAAAAACAAATACACAGATATAATTGGTTAAAACACACCCACCCTAAAGAAGAACCTATCATAATATACTACTAATTCCCTATGTCAGTTTACCTCACCTGTCAATCTACTTATCCATCATCTTACATTAATTTCTAGATAGTCTCACTAAACATATCATAATAGAGAATTAAGAATATAGAGAAGTGCTAACCCGAGTACCTTATTGGCAGGCATAAACACTCTTCAATATGTGAAAAGAGATAAGCATATTACATTCTATATATTACAAAATAAACGTGAAATATACAAGATATATACGAAATGTACAAACTATGCAATATATATAATATATACAAAGTATACACGATGCATATACACAATTGCTAAATTATTAACAAATCGTTCCTATCAGCCGGCATTAACACCTTTCATTGCCTTATATAGATAACACATGTATAAGAGCCACAGTCACCAAGGGGATACAAGAGAATTCCCCAAATATACAACAATAAGAAGGTATGAAAAAGTGGGATGAAATCGAAACGATCCATATAAAAATGCAATATAATCACTGCAGTTAATATACTCATACTAACCAAAGCGTAAAGGCAAAATATGTATATCTAAATACGGAAATGCATAGGGTGCCACTGCAGTAAGTATATGGAAATTCTAGCAATTTCAATTGGAACTTAATCCCTGTATCACTAAATCTCCTCAAACCGTATTCTAAATTGTGGCAAGAGCATGTAAATATATACATATACAATGATAGCTTTTACCTGATATAATATCCTAGTACATGCATCCCTGTAATCAAGTAAACAATGGATATAATTATTAGAAATATAGAATATAGCTACCCTAGCGTGAAAAAATCATGGGCTGATATATACAGATAAGCTTAATCTTTACCTCATCTCTACTCTAAGTGACCCTGTCATAATAAAGTCCACTAAAAATCTGGACCCACAGTGTTACTCCCAGTGGTTCATGACATCATACCTGGAATTCAATCCTGCTGGTAGTCTTGTACCCAGTGTAAAAATCCAGAATGCCTCACGTTTAGCCAGTAACTGATCTATATCTCCACCCCTCTTTGTTTTTTTAATCTTTTCTATAGCACACCAGAAAAAGGTACTCAGATTGCCTTTATGATATATCCCAAAATGCTGTACTACAGGTGTAGACAATCTCTTGGTATTGAAAGAGAAGAGATGTTCTCTGATCCTAGTATTGATGTCCCTCAACGTGAGTCCAACATACTGGACTTTACACTGAGTACATTCTATGAGGTAAATCACATACTTGGATGTACAGTTCATGCAGGCACCAATATTGTAACTTTTATTTGTGACTGTACTTACTTACGGCTAGATTACGAGTTGTGCGATAGGGTTAAAAAGCAGCGTGGAGTGGTCCCAATGCTGCTTTTTAACGCCCGCTGGTATTACGAGTCTTGAAATGACCGGTTTACCGCTCACTTTTTTGGCCAGACTCGGAAATACCGCAAATCCATTTACGTCAATTGCATATCTTATATTTTCAATGGGACTTGCATAACACCGGTATTACGAGTCTGACCAAAAGTGAGCGGTACAGCCTCTCCTGTCAAGACTGGTACCGCATTTTAAAGTCAGTACTAGCAGTTAAGAGTTTTACGCTACAAAGCCGTAGCATAAAACTCTTAACTAAAGTGCTAAAAAGTACACTAACACCCATAAACTACCTATTAACCCCTAAACCGAGACCCCCCCACATCGCAAACATAAACTACAATAACCCCTAATCTGCCAAACCGGATATCGCCGCCACTATAATAAATATATTAACCCGTAAACCGCCGCACTGCCGCATCGCAAACACTAGTTAAATATTATTAACCCCTAATCTGCTGGCCCTAACATCGCCGACACCTACCTACATTTATTAACCCCTAATCTGCCGACCCCAACGTCGCCAACATTATATTAAATGTATTAACCCCTAAATCTAAGTCTAACCCTAACCCCCCCTAACTTAAATATAATTTAAATAAATCTAAATAAAATTACTATAATTAGCTAAATTATTCCTATTTAAAACTAAATACTTACCGATAAAATAAACCCTAAGCTAGCTACAATATAACTAATAGTTAGATTGTATCTATCTTAGGGTTTATTTTTATTTTACAGGCAACTTTGTATTTATTTTAACTAGGTACAATAGTTACTAAATAGTTATTAACTATTTAATAACTACCTAGTTAAAATAAAGACAAATTTACCTATAAAATAAAACCTATCCTAAGTTACAATTACACCTAACACTACACTATAATTAAATTAATTACCGAAACTAAATACAACTAATTACAATTTAAAAAAAATATCTAAAGTACGAAAACCCCCCACTAAATTACAGAAAATAATAAAATAATTACAAGATTTTTAAACTAATTACACCTACTCTAATCCCCCTAACAAAATAAAAAAGCCCCCAAAATAAAAAAGCCCTACCCTACACTAAATTACAAATAGCCCTTAAAAGGGCCTTTCTTTCATGTAATTAGCAAGAGTCCATGAGCTAGTGACGTATGGGATATACATTCCTACCAGGAGGGGCAAAGTTTCCCAAACCTTAAAATGCCTATAAATACACCCCTCACCACACCCACAATTCAGTTTTACAAACTTTGCCTCCGATGGAGGTGGTGAAGTAAGTTTGTGCTAGATTCTACGTTGATATGCGCTCCGCAGCAAGTTGGAGCCCGGTTTTCCTCTCAGCGTGCAGTGAATGTCAGAGGGATGTGAGGAGAGTATTGCCTATTTGAATGCAGTGATCTCCTTCTACGGGGTCTATTTCATAGGTTCTCTGTTATCGGTCGTAGAGATTCATCTCTTACCTCCCTTTTCAGATCGACGATATACTCTTATATATACCATTACCTCTTCTGATTCTCGTTTCAGTACTGGTTTGGCTTTCTACAAACATGTAGATGAGTGTCCTGGAGTAAGTAAATCTTATTTTCTGTGACACTCTAAGCTATGGTTGGGCACTTTGTTTATAAAGTTCTAAATATATGTATTCAAACATTTATTTGCCTTGACTCAGAATGTTCAACATTCCTTATTTTTCAGACAGTCAGTTTCATATTTGGGATAAATGCATTTGTTTCAATCATTTTTTCTTACCTTAAAAAATTTGACTTTTTCCCTGTGGGCTGTTAGGCTCGCGGGGGCAGAAAATGCTTCATTTTATTGCGTCATTCTTGGCGCTGACTTTTTTGGCGCAAAATTTTTTTTTTCTGTTTCCGGCGTCATACGTGTTGCCGGAAGTTGCGTCATTTTTTCACTTTTTTTGCGTCAAAAATGTCGGCGTTCCGGATGTGGCGTCATTTTTGGCGCCAAAAGCATTTAGGCGCCAAATAATGTGGGCGTCTTTTTTGGCGCTAAAAAATATGGGCGTCACTTTTGTCTCCTCATTATTTAAGTCACATTATTTATTGCTTCTGGTTGCTAGAAGCTTGTTCACTGGCATTTTTTTCCCATTTCTGAAACTGTCATTTAAGGAATTTGATCAATTTTGCTTTATATGTTGTTTTTTTCTTTTACATATTGCAAGATGTTCCACGTTGCAACTGAGTCAGAAGATACTTCAGGAAAATCACTGCCCAGTGCTGGAGCTACCAAGCTAAGTGTATCTGCTATAAACTTTTGGTATCTGTTTCTCCAGCTGTTGTTTGTATTGCATGTCATGTCAAACTTATTAATGCAGATAAAATTTCCTTTAGTACTGTTACATTACCTGTTGCTGTTCCGTCAACATCTAATTTTCAGAGTGTTCCTGATAACATAAGAGATTTTATTTTTTAAATCCATTAAGAAGGCTATGTCTGTTATTTCTCCTTCTAGTATACATAAAAGTCTTTTAAAACTTCTCTTTTTTCAGATGAATTTTTAAATGAACATCATCATTCTGATACTGATAATGGTTCTTCTGGTTCAGAGGTTTCTGTCTCAGAGGTTGATGCTGATAAATCTTTGTATTTGTTCAAGATGGAATTTATTCGTTCTTTACTTAAAGAAGTATTATTTGCATTAGAAATAGAGGATTCTGGTCCTCTTGATACTAAATGTAAACGTTTAAATAAGGTTTTTAAATCTCCTGTAGTTATTCCAGAAGTGTTTTATCTCCCTGATGCTATTTCTGAAGTAATTTCCAGGGAATGGAATAATTTGGGTAATTTATTTACTCCTTCTAGACGTTTAAGCAATTATATCCTGTGCCATCTGACAGATTAGAGTTTTTTGGGACAAAAATCCCTAAGGTTATGGGGCTGTCTCTACTCCTGCTAATGTACTACTATTCCTACGGCAGATAGTACTTCATTTAAGGATCCTTTAGATAGGAAAATTGAATTCTTTCTAAGAAAAGCTTACTTATGTTCAGGTAATCTTCTTAGACCTGCTATATTTTTAGCGGATGTTGCTGCAGCTTCAACTTTTTGGTTAGAAGCTTTAGCGCAACAAGTAACAGATCATAATTTTATAGCATTATTATTATTCTATAACATGCTAATAATTTTATTGGTGATACCATCTTTTGATATCATTAGAGTTGATGTCAGGTATATGTCTCTAGCTATTTTAGCTAGAAAAGCTTTATGGATTAAACTTGGAATGCTGATATGTCTTCTAAGTCAACTTTGCTTTCCCTTTCTTTCCAGGGTAAATAATCATTTTCGTTCCTTTCCTCACAACAAGGAACAAAAGCCTGATCCTTCATCCTCAGGAGCGGTATCAGTTTGGAAACTATTTCCAGTTTGGAATATATCCAAGCCTTATAGAAACCTATAGCCAGCTCCTAAGTACCTATGAAGGTGCGGCCCTTATTCCAGCTCAGCTGGTATGGGGCAGATTACGTTTTCTTCAAAGAAATTTGGATCAATTCCGTTCTCAATCTCTGGTTTCAGAACATTGTTTCAGAAAGGTACAGAATTGGCTTCAAGTTAAGGCCTCCTGCTAAGAGATTTTTTTCTTTCCCGTGTCCCAGTTAACACAGCAAAGGCTCAGCATTTCTGAAATGTGTTTCAGATCTAGAGTTGGCTGGAGTATTTATGCCAGTTCCAGTTCTGGAACAGGGGCTGGGGTTTTATTTTATCTCTTCATTGTACCAAAGAAGGTCAATTCCTTCAGACCAGTTCCGGATCTATCATTATTGAATCGTTATGTTAGGATACCAACATTCAAGATGGTTACTGTAGGACTATCCTGCCTTTTGTTTAGCAAGGGCATTATATGTCTACAATAGATTTACAGGATGTGTATCTGCATATTCCGATTCATCCAGATCACTTTTAGTGTCTGAGATTCTCTTTTTAGACAAGCATTACCAGTTTTTTGGCTCTACCGTTTGGCCTAGCCTCAGTTCCAAGAATTTTTTTCAAAGGTTCTCGGTGCCCTTCTTTCTGTAATCAGAGAACAGGGTTTTGGTATTTTCTTATTTGGACGATATCTTGGTACTTGCTCAGTCTTCTAATTTTCGAAGAATCTCATACGAATCGACTTGTGTTGTTTCTTCAAGTTCATGGTTGGAGGATCAATTTACCAATCAATTCATTGATTCCTCAGACAAGGGTAACCTTTTTAGGTTTCTAGATAGATTCAGTGTCTATGACTCTGTCCTTGTCAGACAAGAGAAGTTTAACATTGATATCAGCTTGTCAAAACCTTCAGTCACAATCATTCCCTTTGGTAGCCTTATGCATGGAAATGTTGGGTCTTAGGACTGCCGCATCAGATGCGATCTCCTTTGCTCGTTTTCACATGCGACCTCTTCAGCTCTGTATGCTGAACCAATGGTGCAGGGATTACTCAAAGATATCTCAATTAATATCTTTAAACCGATTTTACGACACTCTCTGACATGGTGGACAGATCACCATCGTTTAGTTCAGGGGGCTTCTTGTTCTTCCGACCTGGACTATAATCTCAACAGATGCAAGTCTTACAGGTTGGGGAGCTGTGTGGGGGTATCTGACGGCACAAGGGGTTTGGGAATCTCAGGAGGTGAGATTTCCGATCAATATTTTGGAACTCCGTGCAATTTTCAGAGCTCTTCAGTCTTGGCCTCTTCTGAAGAGAGAGTTGTTCATTTGTTTTCAGATAGACAATGTCACAACTGTGGCATACATCAATCATCAAGGAGGGACTCACAGTCCTCTGGCTATGAAAGAAGTATCTTGAATTTTGGTTTGGGCGGAATCCAGCTCCTGTCTAATCTCTGTGGTTCATATCCCAGGTATGGACAATTGGAAAGAGGATTATCTCAGTCGCCAAACGTTACATCCGGGCGAATGGTCTCTTCACCCAGAGGTATTTCTTCAGATTATTCAAATGTGGGAACTTCCAGAAATAGATCTGATGGCTTCTCATCTAAACAAGAAACTTCCCAGGTATCTGTCCAGATCCCGGGATCCTCAGGCGGAGGCAGTGGATGCATTATCACTTCCTTGGAAGTATCATCCTGCCTATATCTTTCCGCCTCTAGTTCTTCTTCCAAGAGTAATCTCCAAGATTCTGAAGGAATGCTCGTTTGTTCTGCTGGTAGCTCCGGCATGGCCTCACAGGTTTTGGTATGCGGATCTTGTCCGGATGGCCTCTTGCCAACCGTGGACTCTTCCGTTAAGACCAGACCTTCTGTCTCAAGGTCCTTTTTTCCATCAGGATCTGAAATCCTTAAATTTAAAGGTATGGAGATTGAACGCTTGATTCTTGGTCAAAGAGGTTTCTCTGACTCTGTGATTAATACTATGTTTCAGGCTCGTAAATCTGTATCCAGAGAGATATATTATAGAGTCTGGAAGACTTATATTTCTTGGTGTCTTTCTCATCATTTTTCTTGGCATTCTTTTAGAATACCGAGAATATTACAGTTTCTTCAGGATGGTTTAGATAAGGGTTTGTCCGCAAGTTCCTTGAAAGGACAAATTTCTGCTCTTTCTGTTCTTTTTCACAGAAAGATTGCTATTCTTCCTGATATTCATTGTTTTGTACAAGCTTTGGTTCGTATAAAGCCTGTCATTAAGTCAATTTCTCCTCCTTGGAGTTTGATTTTGGTTCTGGGGGCTCTTCAAGCTCCTCCATTTGAACCTATGCATTCATTGGACATTAAATTACTTTCTTGGAAAGTTTTGTTCCTTTTGGCCATCTCTTCTGCCAGAAGAGTTTCTGAATTATCTGCTCTTTCTTGTGAGTCTCCTTTTCTGATTTTTCATCAGGATAAGGCGGTGTTGCGAACTTCTTTTGAATTTTTACCTAAGTTGTGCATTCCAACAACATTAGTAGAGACATTGTGGTTCCTTCATTATGTCCTAATCCTAAGAATTCTAAGGAGAAATCGTTGCATTCTTTGGATATTGTTAGAGCTTTGAAATATTATGTTGAAGCTACTAAGTCTTTCCGAAAGACTTCTAGTTTATTTGTTATCTTTTCCGGTTCTAGAAAGGCCAGAAAACTTCTGCCATTTCTTTGGCATCTTGGTTGAAATCTTTAATTCATCTTGCCTATGTTGAGTCGGGTAAAACTCCGCCTCAGAGGATTACAGCTCATTCTACTAGGTCAGTTTCTACTTCCTGGGCATTTAGGAATGAAGCTTCGGTTGATCAGATTTGCAAAGCGGCAACTTGGTCCTCTTTGCATACTTTTACCAAATTCTACCATTTTGATGTATTTTCTTCTTCTGAAGCAGTTTTTGGTAGAAAAGTACTTCAGGCAGCGGTTTCAGTTTGAATCTTCTGCTTATGTTTTTCATTAAACTTTATTTTGGGTGTGGATTATTTTCAGCAGGAATTGGCTGTCTTTATTTTATCCCTCCCTCTCTAGTGACTCTTGTGTGGAAAGATCCACATCTTGGGTAGTCATTATCCCATACGTCACTAGCTCATGGACTCTTGCTAATTACATGAAAGAAAACATAATTTATGTAAGAACTTACCTGATAAATTCATTTCTTTCATATTAGCAAGAGTCCATGAGGCCCGCCCTTTTTTGTGGTGGTTATGATTTTTTTGTATAAAGCACAATTATTCCAATTCCTTATTTTATATGCTTTCGCACTTTTTTCTTATCACCCCACTTCTTGGCTATTCGTTAAACTGAATTGTGGGTGTGGTGAGGGGTGTATTTATAGGCATTTTAAGGTTTGGGAAACTTTGCCCCTCCTGGTAGGAATGTATATCCCATACGTCACTAGCTCATGGACTCTTGCTAATATGAAAGAAATTAATTTATCAGGTAAGTTCTTACATAAATTATGTTTTTGCGAGGCATTGCCCCAAAGTAATCAGCTCTTTTACCTGTACAAAAAAATTACAATTCCCCCCCAACATTAAAACCCACCACCCACACAACCAACCCTACTCTAAAACCCACCCAATCCCCCCTTAAAAAACCTAACACTAACCCCTTGAAGATCTTCACCCAACCGGGCAGAAGTAGTCCTCCAGACGGGCAGAAGTCTTCATCCAAGCCGGGCAGAAGAGATCCTCCAGAGTTAAAGGGACAGTTTACTCAAAAAATTTCTCCCCTTTAATTTGTTCCCAATGATCCACTTTACCTGCTGGAGTGTATTAAATTGTTTACAAGTAGCTCCTTTACCCTTATATTGGCATTTGATATTGTTAATTTATCCCCACCTATTCTGAAAGTTTGTGGCCGCGCGTACCAGCTATAGATAAGCTTTGTAAACACAGCCAGCAGAAGAAATTACACTCCCAGTGTGATAAAGCAGAGATAAGGTAATAAAATGTTGATTTTCCATTGTTCTCTCAAAGTATTGGTGATTGTTTTAAGGACAGATATAAGATAAAGAAGCCGGTATATGTGCACAATGTGATACAGTAATGAGATCTGATTATACCTACAAGCTCAACCTATTTTATTAGGCTGTGGCTTCAAAACACAAAATCAGAGCTTTAATATACAGAAATAAACCTTAAAAAGCTAATTTTCATAAATTTTTTACTCTGCAGTTGGTAAAAAAAGCAATTGTAAACACATTAAGGGAAAAACTATTTTACAGTATACTGTCCCTTTAATAACTATTTAATAACTATTGTACCTAGTTAAAATAAATACAAAGTTGCCGCAAAATAAAAATAAACCCTAAGATAGCTACAAAGTAACTATTCGTTATATTGTAGCTATCTTAGGGTTTATTTTATAGGTAAGCATTTAGTTTTAAATTTAGTTTAGATTTATTTAATTTTTTAGTTTTAAATTTAAATTTAGTTTAGATATATTTAAATTAAATTTAAGTTAGGAAGTGTTAGGGTTAGGGTTAGACTTAGGTTTAGGGGTTAATAACTTTATTATAGTGGTGGCGACATTGTGGGCGGCAGATTAGGGGTTAATAAATATAATGTAGGGTTTGGCGATGTTGGGGGCAGCAGATTAGAAGTTCATAAGTATAATGTAAGTGGCGGCGGTGTCCGGAGCAGCAGATTAGGGGTTCATAATATAATGCAGGTGTCGGCGATGTCGGGGGCGGCAGATTAGGGGTTAATAAGTGTAAGATTAGGGGTGTTTTGACTTGGGGTTCATGTTAGGGTGTTAGGTGTAGACATAAAAAGTATTTCCCCATAGGAATCAATGGGGATGCGTTAGAAGCTGAACGCTGCTTTTTTGCAGGTGTTAGGTTTTTTTTTCAGCCGGCTCTCCCCCATTGATCCCTATGGGGAAATCGTGCACGAGCACGTTTTAGCAGCTCACCGTTACCGTAAGCAGCGCTGGTATTGAGGTGAGATGTGGAGCAAAATTTTGCTCTTCGCTCACTTTTTTGCAGTTAACGCCGGGTTTCTAAAAACCCGTAATACCAGCGCAGTCTGCAAGTGAGCGGTGAGCATAAACTGCTTGTTAGCACCGCACCCCTGTTAAAGCAAAACTCGTAATCTAGGTGTTGGTTTTTGTTACTCTCACATAGTCACAAGGTTTACACTTCTGGTGCCCGCATCTGTACATGCCTAATGACTTATATCCTAGTTAGATCTCAGTAAAGTAGGTGAAAAGATTGAACCCAGGATAGGACTTTTCCTTTATGAACACCTTAATCCCTTTCTGACTGTGTCTACAAGCTTAGCGAATCAGTAAAGTGCAGATTTGCAAGGAGGGTAGCGGCCATGTTTGTCTTGCCAGCTATCAGCTGTCGAGACTACAACGCCTGAAGTAGTTAGTGCAGGTTTAATAAAACTTAGGCCCCACAGTAATATTTGAAGTGTGCCTACATGGAAACTATTTTTAGTTTCAGTGAGCGCACTCTCTGCGCCATGTATGCCCACTTCAAATAGGGCCCCCGGCCGCAGCAAAATGATGACTAGTGGTGATGTCAGTGATGCGGGTGGTGCATATCTCGACAGACTGTGAGGCCAACGAGGCCAGTAAGGCATTTTCTCGACGGACTGTCAATGCTTCGAATATCGGGGCCCAAGCCCCAAAGTATTAGATGCAGACCCATGTATACAGACTCCTGCTTGCTCCTGTTTGTGTAATGGGTCTTTTCATATGCAGGGAAGGGTGGAGCGTCTGCTCATCCTTTTTTTTAGCCCCTATCAGTGGGTGTCCCAGCCTAACCTCATCAACAGTGCTAACCTGGGAGCCTCTATGTTTCTAAAAGGTATTCCTACTGGATTTTTAGATCAGTATCTGTGCATCTTCTTCTTTATAGTAGTGTCCAAAACATGCAGTTATATTAAAATTGGTGTATACTGTCCCTTTAAAGAGACTAATTTATGCTCAGCACACTGAGAACTAGCACAGTTTGCTAGGTGCACACTCAGCTGAATGAATGTATAATAAGTTTAATTAGCACATTGTAAATTACACAATTGGTTCTGTGAGCTTACACTTATCAGGATGAGAAAGCTTTGAAGTCAGTTAAGTGTAAATCTGTCTTAGATACGTGCCAGTGCTGAGTGGACAGTATAACTACAGCACTCGTGCCAAACTGGGAGTATCTTTCTTGGACTCAGGAAGTCCTCTGGCATTATCCATGGGCTGGCTCTGATTTAGGAAGCGTGTGCTGTGGTTTATGTCTTGAGTGGCAGCAGAGGGTGAAATGAGCCACTGTATGAAAGAGAAATAAACCGCTTCTCCAGAAACAAATTACAGACCATACGACCCTCACTCAGCTGTGACATCTGGTTACAAAAACATAAACCGCAGAGGGGAAAGCACACTTTCTGTTTCACTATTTATCGCCCTTTAACCAGCCCCAGATGGGTGAATAAACAGCCCTACTGCCCTGTAATCGGAACAGGCTGTCTCTGTGCTTTGCACTTCATCCTGCTTTGTTACTATTCGGTATATGTGTTTGTTGGTCCCATAATGATACACACACAAGCACGTAACCGATAGTATATTTAACCTCACAATATATTTTCATAGGTGTCAGGCAAATCTCTGCCGCATACGAAAATATTTTAACTAAATCAAAATCATAGAAAACATATAAATAAATAAAAATCGAGAATGGCTATACATTTTTCTGATGCTTATTTATTTTTTGTACAGGTTAGTCAATTTCTAGTGCACTGTTTTGTTTAAGAAGGCTCAAGCCCTTAAAGCAACTATTTTTTTTCCCATTGCCACATACTAAACCTCAAACAATTAAAGAAAATTCACTTATGAGAAAGGATGAATTCAGCAACTTACTGAGTTTATAACAAATAAAGCATAAAAAAGATGTTAAAGGGACACTCAAGTCAAAATTAAACTGTCATGATTCAGATAGAACATGCAATTTTAAACAATTTTTCAATTTACTTTCATTAAAAAAATGTGCACAGGTTTTTTATATTTATACTTCTTGAGTCCCCAGCTCCTACTGAGCATGTGCAAGAATTCACAGAATATAGGTATACGCATTTGTGATTGGCTGATCGCTGTCACATGATACAGGGGGAGTGGAAATATACATAACTTTGAAATTTGTTAGAAAGAAATCTACTACTCATTTGAAGTTCAGCGATAAGTAATATTTACATTGTCTTTTTATTATGCATGTGTTGATTATGCAAATCTACTGTATTTTCTGGTCCTTTAAATAATTATTTCTAACGGAATAAATGCACCACCACTGGGAAAAATATTACTTTCACAAATCTTTATACAGGTACTAATCCTAATATCTAGAATACAAAAATTAAGAATTATTCTGAAATCCAGACTTATTCATTAATACATTTTTTTTAAAATGTATCATTTTTTTCTAATTAGTAAGTTACAATTTTCTCTGGGTTTTGTTTTTGGATTCTGAAATGCTTATGCCAGCTGATATTTAGATAAAGCAACAACTATAACCTATCTGATTACAGTACTGCCTGTACTATCTTTTTGATGGTACTATGTATAGAAAAATATTAAAAATGATATAAAACTGCCTTTAGGTTATATGTATAAGCTGTATAATGACATGTTTATATTGTCTAGAATAGATGACATAAGATGCTGTTTTTAACACTGGATCGCATTCCCACTTTAACAAGATCAATATAACAATATACATCTAGAACAGGGGTGACCACACTTTTTTGTGTTGGGATCTACTTTTCAAATGATAGTGTAAAGCCCAGACTGGGATTGGAACGCCCACTAAGGGTTAAGAAGACTTGGAGGGTTGGAAATGAAGGAGGTATGAAGAGGGGTGAGAAAGCAACAATGTTGTAGTTATGGTGGTTGGTCTTACCAGCCGGTTAAAAGGTGATGCAGGAAGATCCCAGTCCTTTTTCTGCTTCTTGCGAAAATCCTGAAGTTTCTTTCTCCTGGATGCTGATCACGGATCGTAATAGGAGACAGTCGATTCCCCCAAAGCGTTTTCGGGATGAATCGCTGAGGAGCGTGGAGCCTGCAAGGCAGCGGATAAGTAGTGGGGAATCAGGGGATTTTGTCCCTCCCTCTCCCAAGGCCCAGGTTAGGGGTGGTAGAGCTGCTAGGGCTACGCAGGGAGTGGTGGGTAGTAACAAATCCCCATCCCCTAGACGTACTAATAGGGCTGCTGGGCCTAGGGCCGGTAGCTTGGGAAGGAGAGCTCAGGCTGATAGGGAGGTTGGTAGGCCTCAGGTACCTGAAATGGCTCCAGGATGACTTCCGGTGGCGGGCCTAATGGGCCTGTCATCCGAGGCCTCATCGGCTGTTGCGGCCTTGCTGCAATCCATTGCAGCTATGTTCAGTTCTGGGGGTGCTGCTGGTGGGGCCGTGGCGAGCGAAGGGCCCGGATCAAGTGCAACCCCATCTGCGGGCTCTCGCGTGTCTGCGGCCTTCTCAGTAGGATCTGGGCATGGCTCCGCCCCTTCCAGTGAGGCGAGAGCAGGTGCCCGGTACAGAGGTAAGTCGGGAGTACCGGGCCCCCATGGGGGATATGTTGGTAGACAGGAGCTATTGCAATTTCATGTGGTGAACAGGGGGCTGTTCCGCAGGCTTCACATGTCGGCTACTCGTAGGAATACTTTTTCAAGGCCAAGAGGGTCAGCGGTCAGGCGGATGCTTGATATGGCGAATAGAGATGATATGAGAATTAGTGGCACAAGCGAACAGCATGATTGGGGACATGCTGAGGTCATGGTGGATAATGCGCAGGTTTTGGTTGTGGATGGCGCTGCTTTTGAAAGGGAGATGTTGGCTGGTGTGGGTGATGCGCCTTGGGGCAAGAAAGCTACTGCTAAACAAAAGCACATTGAGGTTAATGAGTCTGAGTTGGTGGTAGAGGATGACTGTGATCAATGGAGTGAGATTCTGTTCAGAGCTTTTGATGATGAGTGGGGGGTCGATGGTGAAGACGAGCAGGAGAGAGATTGGAGTATGAATACTGGAGAAGCAGGTTTGGGCCCCTCAGTAGCAAGGCCTAGTAGGGGTAGGTCCGGGCCTCATAGGGCTGCGGGTGAAGGGGGCAGTGGCCTATCCCAGAGGGCTAAGGATAAAAGAGGGGTGCGCAAATATGGGGGCTCTGGTACTCCTGACTTGCTGTCTATTTTGCAGATGCTGGCTATCAAACCTGGAGGTGTGGAATCAACCCCGGTGACTGAGCCAGTAACTGTGCCTGTACAGATGACAGCGGCTGCCGCAGGGCAAGGAGGTTCAGTGACGTACACAGCTGAAGGAGTAAGGCCCGAAATCTCGGCAGGAACTTCAACCATAGGAGCGGTGGCTTCTCTCTGGGTTGGTGAGAATGTAGTAGCTATTCCTTATCGCACTGCACTGTCATACACAACATCTACATCCAACTCAGATAGTGAGGAGTCACTAGGTTTAGTTGGGGAGGGCCAGAAGCGCATGTTTAAAATGATAAAAAAAGTTATCTGCAGCAAAGGATAAGGCAGCTGAGTCTCCTCAGACAGGGGGGGCAGCAGCAAGCTTAGAAGGGGCGCAGGCGGTTAGGGTGTCTGCAAGGGCTGAGCGCAAAGAGGCGCTGCATGGGGATTCCTATCCTTGCTTTATGCACTTAATGCATGGGCATTTAAATTAGCAAAGAAGATTCAGGATGGGAAATACGTGAATATGTTCAAACTATCTATAGAGGCTCATAGGTTAAAGGAGCATAGCAAGGACGGGTCAGGGCCCAAGAAATATAAGCTAGCTGATTCCTATGGTGAATGGCAGCAGTGCTTTAGGGTGTTTTCTTCATGCTTCCTCGCTAAACATCCTGACCAGATACATGCTATTATTATCGAGTTCATTTACAATAGGTTTAAAGAGGGAGCGTAGGGAAACTATGATGAGGAATTTCGTAGGAAGTTAGAAGGGAATCCAGTGCTTAATTTTGGTACCACAGACATGCACTTGTGGGCTAGGCTGGATCAGAAACTTTCCCCTTCATGCAGGTTCAGAGGTAAAGGGAAGCACTGTGTAAACACTGTGGAGGCGGGCACCTGGGTTTGGAGTGCACACGGCGTAGAGATACCCTTCCCGTTAGGGGAGGTGGTAGGTGAACAGCTGTGAACAAGGGCGCCCACTCCTCTCAGGGTGGCCGCCCCTTGAACTATGGTTAAGATTATACCCGGACAGACAGGCAGCACGAGTGCTCCTGTCGGGCCTCATCAAGGGTTTTGTAATTACCATCAATCCATTAGTTTTTAGGCTCCAAGGTTCATAGGAATCTTAAATCTGAATTGCGTTGATGGAGAAAATGGTCAAAGAACTGAGCCTAGGGAGACTAGCTGGGCCTTTTAGCACCTGCCCTATAGAAAATTTAGTTGTTTCTCCGTTGGGGGTGGTACCCAAAAAGGAGGCAGGGAAGTTTTGGATGATCCAGCACCTATCCTATCCCAAAGGAAGGTCCGTCAATGATGCTATAGATCCCGAACTGAGTTCGGTGCATTACCAATCTTTTGAGGAGGTGATGGCTATGCTGGATATTGAGTCGGCATTTAGATTGTTGCCTATTCACCCTTCTTTCCGTCTCATGGGCTGCAAATTTCAGGGGCAATTTTTTTGTTGACATTTGTCTTCCTAACGGTTGTGCAGTATCGTGTGCATATTTCGAAATGTTTAGCACGTTTTGCACTGGACAGTTCAGGATGTGGCGCAGGATACTAGTATTGCCCATTACTTAGATGACTTTCTGCTGATTGGGCCTGCTGGAACAGGCAAGTGCAACAGGTTAATGAAAGTTATGCGCGTGCTCATGGACAAATTCGGTGTCCCCTTGGCGGAAGATAAAACTGAGGGCCTGTGTACACGATTGACGTTCCTCGGGATAGAGATAGATACGATTAGGCAGTTGCCCGACGACAAAGTAGTTAAAATTCTGGAGGCGGTTTGAATGGCTGTTTATGCTTCAGGTTTGTCGTTGAAGCAGCTGCAATCTCTGTTGGAGCTGTTGAATTTCGCGTGCCGGGTGATTCCCATGGGCAGGGTGTTTAATTGTAGATTGGAGTTCCCGCTTAAAAAGGGGGCGAGGCAGGGTAGTAAGATCACGTTAAACAAGAATATGCGCAAAGACTTGCAGGTATGGGAGAGGTTCTTGATGCATTTTAATGGGGTGAGATTGTGGCCGGAGACTGCAGTTTCGAGTCTGGCCCTCCACTTGTTCACTGATACGGCTGGTGCTTATGGCTTTGGAGCATTTTTCCAAAATGAATGGTGTGCGGGCAGCTGGCCTCATGGGTGGATTGGTGGCGGGCTGACTAGGAATCTCACTCCCTTAGAACTCTTCCCTATAGTGGTAGCACTGGAAATCTGGGCTGAGAAATTAGCAAATAGAGTTGTTGTATTTTGATGTGACATTCTTTCAACAACCTCTCGGCGGCTTCGCCAGTCGTAGTGCGTTACCTTAGATATCTAGTTCTGCGCTGCCTAGAGTACTATATTCAGTTCTTGGCGCAACACGTGCCGGGGGTGAATAATGGCATTGCCGATGCCCTTTTCCATTTTAACTGGACACAATTTAGATTGCTGGCCCCTCGGGCAGCAGCTACAGGATTGATTTGTCCACCTTTTCTCTGGCAGCTGGCGGAGATTGGGCGGCCCTTCTTCCCTTAATTCGATCTGCCTTGGCTCCAGCTACATGGGTTGCTTACACTAAACACTGTCAGGAATGGGAGGCATTTTGCGAGAGTAAGGGAGCGGCAGTATCACAGGGCCTGCAGGGGACGCGGTTAGAGTGGTTGGCTTACCTCAAGACAAGGTTAGTGAAAAAAGGGGCCTTCGTGTCCAGGTTAGTGGCAGTTTCCTTCTTTAATAAGCTATTTGCTTTTCATGATCCTACCAGAACATTTCTAGTTAGGCAAATTACAAGGGGCTGGGGGAGAGTTGAAGTCAAAAGGGTGGATGTGAGGGAACCGATAATGGCCGACAGATTGAAACGGTTGCTGGCCTCATTACAGGGCATTTATAGTTCTGTATATGAGGTGGCATTATTCAGGGAAGCTTTTGCACTTGCGTTCTTCGGAGCTCTGAGGGAATTGGTGGCCCCTTTAAAGAGGGCAAGGGGGCAGGGGGTGCCGTACGAGCATGTCAGGATTGGGGGTGAGTCGGTACTGCTATTTATCCCTCGGTCTAAACGGACCAGGAATCAAAGGGGGTATGGTTGACATTGACAGCTAGACCAGAAGGGTGCGTCTGTTGAGTGCATTCGCCGCTATTTGAAGTAAGGAGCATTAACAATTTCTAGTACATCAGGATGGTGCTGCTTTGACGATATTCCAATTTGGAAGAGTGCTGAGAAGGGTGGCTATTAGAATTGGCCTTGACCCATGTAGAATTGTCCCACATTCATTTAGGATAGGTGCAGCCATATCTGCAGTTGATAGTGGGGTGTTGCAAGAAGGGATAAGGAGATTGGGCAGGTGGGCTCGAGCAGATTCAAGTTATACGTCAGGCCATTAAGCACATAAGTTTAAAACAAAAAACAAAAACAAAAAACTTGGGGGCCTGTTTTATTAGTTTGCTATGTTTCTTTTTTAGGTGGGAATCAGAGAGCAGCGTGAATATGTATAGTTGGCCATTC
The DNA here is from genome assembly GCF_027579735.1 of Bombina bombina. Taxonomy (NCBI): domain Eukaryota; kingdom Metazoa; phylum Chordata; class Amphibia; order Anura; family Bombinatoridae; genus Bombina; species Bombina bombina. The sequence continues at coordinate 468,935,429 of NC_069501.1, forward strand.
CTTTGTGCATTGGGCACACGGCCAGAAGGGCAGCAATTGGGATTTCATCCGGCTAGAGCTTCATTTCATTGGTTGGGGCGAAGGGGCATGTGTTGGCATGAACTGCCAGTACTGCTTCAGGAGGCTTTAAGATGGTGGGGAAAGCCCAATATAATTATTTTCCACTTAGGGGGTAACGATCTGGGGGAAATCCCAGCACTAGAATTAATTAGGATCATTCAAGCAGATTTGAGGTGGCTCAATGTATGGTGCCCAGGAGTAAGAGTAGAATGGTCTAATGTTGTGGCTCGCCTGTACTGGAGGCATATGAGTTTGGCTGGGGCAGCCTACAGGGTGAGGAAGAAGCTGAATCGGGAAGTAGGAAAGACCATCAGGGAGTTGCGTGGGTTTATAATGGAGCACTCAAACTTAATGGCCGACACAAAATCATTATTTCGTCCAGACCGGGTACATCTTTCTGATATTGGTCTGGATATCTTCTTGAATGATATTAGATTGGCACTAGTTACAGTAATATATAAAATATATATATATATTATAAATAGAATCTGGTTAATATTAATGTTACTGTAGTTGGTGGCAAGAGTTCGTTATTTAAATGGGGGTTGTGGCGGGAGGTCTAGGCCCAGTGATCAATTTATAGGGTGGAGGGATGGCCATGGCTTAGGGGGGAGCAACTAGCTTTAGGCGCAGGCCTGGGGCGCTCCTCCCTCCACATAGCAGGCTGTAGGAACTCCAAAGATAGCCCTATGTACTGCTTATAGCGAAGGTTGCCTGGGACGGCCCCGCTGCAGATATACCCTAAACTGGGCCTCGGCCTCTCAGACAGGAGATAGATTAGGGAACTCAATTGCCGCCATGCATTAAGTTATGTTTAAAGTATAAACAAAGTTTAGTCGGTTTTATTTGAGTTGATAATAAAAGTGACTTATGTTGGTCTTTTTCTCCCAATACTGTGTGGTGTCTTATTGATAGAAGGACAGGGGAGGGGGTTAAGGTTGGCCTGAGAGAAAGCAACGACTAAGCATTTATCCCTTATGGTAGTGTAAAGCCCAGACTGGGATTGCAATGCCACGCCACTAAGGGTTAAGGCTTGGAGGGTTGGAAATGAAGGAGGTATGAAGAGGAGTGAGAAAGCAACAATGTTGCAGTTATGGAGGTTGGTCATACCAGCCGGTTAAAAGGTGATGCAGGAAGATCCCAGTCCTCTTTCTGCTTCCTGCGAAGATCCTGAAGTTTCCTACCCGCCCTCCCTGGTTGGAATGGTTGGCTTGAGTTGACGGCTTCCTTAGGGTTGCTGATGCTGCATGGCAGGGGAAGGTTTAGTTGAGCTAGCCCTGGTAAGACCATGCATTGTAGCTTTGGCTTATCCCGCCACTAGTCGGCTTATACAGCTGTGGTGGCGGGGTGGTCCTTTAGGACACAAATGCCAATAAAGCTCTAGCGGGAGGTCTAGGCCCCTTGATCAATTTTTAGGGAGGAGTGACGGCCATGGCTGAGGGGGGAGCAACTAGCTTTAGGCGCGGGCCTGGGACGCTCCTCCCTCCACAAAGCAGGCTGGAAGAACTCCAAAGATAGCCCGATATACTGCAGATATACCCTAAACTGGGCCTTGGCCTCTCAGACAGGAGATAGATCAGGGAATTTAATTGCCGCCATGCATTAGGTTATGTTTAAAGTATAAACAAAGTTTAGTCGGTTTGATTTGTGTTGATAATAAATGTGATCCATGTTGGTCTTTTTCTCCCAATACTGTGTGGTGTCTTATTGATAGAAGGACAGAGGAGGGGGTTAAGGTTGGCCTGAGAGAAAGCAATGACTAAGCATATCCCTTATGACCAGCTCAACGAGATCTACCCACTAAAAATGTGCTGGCTCCTAAATCTACAGGCCTTCTTTTACAAATAAAGATACCAAGAGAATGAAAAAAAATTGATTGATAATAGGAGTAAATTACTGTCACTGACCCCCTTTACTTTGAGCTGCGTGCTTGGTCTGATATGACCCAGTGAGGCTTACACAAATAGATTTCAAAAGCACTCCATGCAGACCATTTCTTACCGGGTCAACGCGTTCATTTGTCATACGTCAGACTTGTTCCTTTAGCATAGCACAGCAGCCTCCGCCTTTACTTTTTCTTTCTATTGACGCTTACCCTCCTAACTATACTGTATAACCATATCCATTGGGAGAGTACTTACTCAACCATGCTTTTAATAGGCCAATTGTGTTGTTCAAAAATCATCTACATTGATTGGTTGAAATCGATGTCCCTAGAGATCCACTCCTGTAGCACTTTTACCATCAGACTGTTTAATGACCTGCCCCTTCACACACTGTGGTAGATAAAGCGGTATCCCTAGCAACCATACTCTACTCACACCCCAGTGTTGAGATCACGTAACTTGACCACATAATATTGATTGCCGATCTACCTATTGGGCACCCCTGATCTAGATGTAAATATTCAAGAAAACAATGTTTTTTTGTATGCTAACAATTGATTACCATATTATCTAGACCAGGGGGCCTCAAACTTTTTATTTAAATGGCCATTCAGTAATGTTGGGATTGGCAGGGGGCACATTACATTATTCTCTTCCTTATGCTAAAGGTAAGATCTTACAATAATCATATTATATGTAAAATTATATAGGAACTGTTAATGCCGTCAATTGTATATAATATTAAAATTTACAGAATTTAGTATAAAACACACTTACCAAATAGAGGCAGGCAACTGCTATTTAGATAACAGATTATGGATGTCTGTTTTCTGTTCACTGGTGGTAAGTGGCACGCAAAACTCTTTGGCCGCATTTACATAGTTGCTGAAAATGAATTATTGGCGGAATTCAGCGCTCATTTTTCCTTTTTAATGCTTAGGGGCCTATTTATTAATGTGCAAGCGGACATGATCCGATATTGCGAAATGGATCGTGTCGATATAGACTAGAACGCAAGCATTTTAGCGTCACCACACAACATGTAATACTGGCGCTATGGAAATCCCACGCAAAAACTTAATTTTTTTGAATGCGGGATTAACGTTGCGTTACAGGCTAAAATGCTTGCGGCATAACTGTACCGACAAGACTCGTAATGGCTGCGTTACGTTTTTTATGCGGAAATGGCCATTTTTTTCAGCGTTAAAACCGTAATGCAAAACTCGTAATCTAGGTGTTTATTAATTATGAATAGTGCATAAATATGCTTTTTCATGTTTTCATCTACTTGACTGTAAAGGACTCCAATGCACTTATAATATATATGTCTATGTATGTATACATATGTATTTATGTGTTTATATATGTCTGTAAATATTTATATACACATGTAAATACATAAATACATATGCACACGCACATATACATATACATATATATATATATATATATATATATATATAAACACATACAGCACTGTGCAAAGTCTTAGGCCACCATACGATTTGTTGTTTTAGCAATGGTATAATGACAATATATAAGATTATTTTTCAGTCCCTTTATTAGAATGCACCCAAAAAACACAGGATATTTGTATGCAGTATTAAAAAAACAGGAAAATCAGAAAAAGCAGCTTCTATAGGCTGAAGTGGCAAGTATTTAGCGTGATCTCCCCTTACACTTGAGCAATAGCAGGGACCTGGCTCTCTTAAACTTAAATGGAATGGAACCCACCCTAATTAGTGTCATTGCTTACACCTGTATTTATTCTACTATTTCATGTCACAATTACTGCTTTGAAAAAGGTCCATTACACCAGGTTTGTGCAAGACCTGCCTGAGCATTACATACACATGTGGTATGAATTTAATTAATTGGAAGCTTGCTAATAAGACCAACTTTCAATCATATCATTCCATTCAAAATGCGAACGATCACAGAATTTGCAGACATGTAATAATACTTTTGCATCAGCAAATCCACTCTCAAATGAGAAATCAGCAAACAAACTGGATACTCAAGATGTGGTATTCAAGCTGTTATAAAGAAATTTGAAGAATCAGGAGAGGTCAAGGACAAAAAAAGGACTGGAAGGCCGAGAAAACTTTCAAAATCTGATCTGAAGTTTCTCAGAGTTTCTTCTTTAAGAGACCAAAAGAAGTTCAGCAAAGTCTTGCAGTCTTTTTGCTGTGACCCTCACCGTGCACTTATGGGGCTGAGGCTCCCTTTTGTTTTTATCGTACCCCAATAAAGAGCGCTATTTTATCATACATTTTAATGGTGACTTTGTGAGTAATTTATACATAGAAAGCTGCTTTCTGGACATTCTGGAATATTTATCAAGCTTACATACCTCTGATGCCCGGGAGTGCTTTTGTTTCCTAAGTTCAGCAAAGACCTGGCTCAGCATCTGACAGCTTCATCAGGATGCCAAGTTGACCCTTCTTCAGTCCGAAGAAGCTTGATCAGGAATGGTCTTTGTGGAAGGGTAGCAGCCAAGAAACCACTTTTTCAAAGGGGAACAGGGTGAAAAGGCTAAGATATGCTAAAGCTCACAAAGATTGGAATGAAGATAAGGGGAAAAGAGTATTATAGAGTGACAAATCCAAGTTTGAACATTTTGGGTCCAATCATTGACAATATGTGAGAAGAAGCGTTGGAGAGAGACGGACGAATGAGTGCTTGCGGCCTTCAGTGAAACATGGTGGATGGTCTGTCCTGGTCTGAGGCTGCATTTCTGCCAGTGGTGTTGGCAATATTGTCCAAATTGATGGGATCATGAATGCTGAAAAGTACAGGCAGGTTTTAATTCATCATGCCATTCCTTCTGGAAAGCTCCTGATTGGGAATGTTGTTTTTTTCCATCATGATAACAATCCCAAGCACACTGCTAATGCAGTGAAATTATATTTGGAGAGAAAAACAGCTGATAAAACACTGACAGTCATGGAGTGGCTTCTACAGAGTCCAGACCTGAATATTATAGAGGCAGTATGGGATGACCTGGAAAGAAAAAGAAATACAAGACAACCTAAATCTAAAGAAGAGCTCTGGGAAGTGCTGAAAGAAGCCTGGTATAATATGCCAGAAGATTACTTAAGAAAACTTTAGGACAGTCTCCCCAAAAGAGTTGAAGATGTAGTTAGTGCCAAGGGAGGTCACACTAAATACTGACTTTTGCCTGAAGAGGCTATTTTGTTCTGAAAATTGTGTTTTTTTTTATATTTTGTGTACATATTTCCTGCATTTTCTGTTTGCATCTTAATAAAGAGACTGAAAATAAATATGGATGGGCATTAAAACTAAAACAACAAGGGCGGAGCCAACTACCAAGCTGACTGAACGCATACTGCAAGACATCGCCGGAAATCAACCCGATCGAGTACGATCGGGTTGATTGACACCTCCCTGCTGGCGGCCTATTGGCCGCGAGTCTGCAGGGGGCGGCGTTGCACCAGCAGCTCTTGTGAGCTGCTGGTGCAATGCTGAATACGGCGAGCGTATTGCTTGCCGTATTCAGCGAGGTCTGTCGGACCTGATCCGCACTGTCGGATCAGCTCCAACAGACCTTGATAAATAGAGGCCCATGTATATAAATATGTGTATAAATTGTTCAGTCTAACTGGATCAGTCTTAATAGTTCATCACCCAAATATTTTGCTCAGCTCACCTATAGTAGAAGTGGTTAATAGTACAGCAACTACTCATTCATAAACACCTAGGCTTCTGTAGTCATGACTGCCTCTGGCATATCCATATGAGGGTGCCCTATCTTCTGTCTATGACACCTCCGATCTGTCAGCAGCCGGGACAGAGTTGGAGGTCCAGTTTAAGGATACACTAGATCCCTCAATTGTGTCTATTATTGCAGCCATCTTTGTGGTGCAACTATATTTCTAATGACACTGCAAAGGTTAATATCAACAACACATATTACCCAGCCTATTCTGCAGTGTTAAGTCTCCTCACATTTAACATAGCAACGAACTATTAATTACTAACGTAATATATAACATGTTGCCTTAGCACTACCTGCATATTCTAATAGTGATGTTAAAATATTTTCCTCTAAGACTATATTATGTCTACATTGAGTCATGTGAGCCGTCTTATACCACATGGTCATGTACATTTTGTTGAGGATTTAAATCTATTGGCCTCTCTATGTAGGCTAGGAGGAACAGCAGGCTTACTTCTAGACTCAGTTAGTTGACTATGTGGTACACCCTGTTGTCTCCCGCCCATAAGATATAGTACTACTTCTAGGTACATCACAAATAGCTCCAAGTTATTTATTTACCCTTCACATCTTACTCCCACCAAGTTACACAATGTACTTGTGCTCCTGCCATATATCTTTTGCTGCACTTCTCCACACGTTTTTAGTTTTTACCATAGTACTGCCTATATCCTGAAGTCCTTAATGATGATATGTATCTCATTTTCAGGCTGCCCACTACCCTCATAAGTCTCTATCCTTTAATATAGGATCTTGATTAGACTAAAGTGCCTTAATTAATCATTCTCCAACATATGATACTACATGGGGAGCTACTATCAGTAACATCTGCATTTTAACCTAGCTAGTTTAAGAGTATATTGCTAAACAAAGAGGTCCAATAGAGTCCTGTTATACCATTATCACCTGAAACTAATAGACACTGAGGTCTTGCTTCAACTTACACCCCTCCCCCCCATCAGTGATATTCTATGATACTTTATAGTATCACTCTTATATACGCTAAGTTCACATACTTTAAAATACTGAGCGGTGCTTACCCGCTGTTTACTTCTCTTAGATTATTATTATTTCCATACATCCCTACATACCTGTTTAATAAGTGGCTTTAGACCCTATGGGGTCTTCAACTTGACTAACATTCCTAACCAGTGTTACTAATATCAAGAGGCCCTTAAGTGACTGGCTCATTAGTCACTCATAACAGCATTTATAATTTTAAAATTGAGGTTTCAGATGTTTATGACTCAGAATTCATCTTATTTTTTATATATATTGTTGTAAAGTATCCCATGAAAATGTTGTCATTTATGCTAAGGCATTGTTTGTATATCTTTTTTTGTGCGAAACCTCATTAAAAGAATTTATAAATAAAAAAACTAAATAAAAAAACTAAAACAACAAATCTAATGGTGGCCTAATATATAAATTTAAAAGGGAGGTCAGAGTCAATATCACAAATCCCAGAACAGTATATTCCAAATTTTTATAGGAAGTATACATTTTCCAACAGGCCGCACTTTAGGCAAGGCTTATCACACCGAACAGATGTAGAAAACAATAATAGACAGGAGGCACCGCATGATATAGTATGTATAAAGTAATATCAATCCAAATAAGTCAAGAATTTACATTTGGAAGAGCAAAACAGTGCTAATAGCGCAGACCAGGTACTCATAACCACCCAGTAGGCTCACCTCTGGTCACGGATAAATGGGTCCACTTCAGGAAGCAGAGGAACAATGTCTCAAGTCAAGGTAGACACCTAAATACAGAGGAGCTCAAAGTAAAACCTTTATTAAAAAGCAGCACATTTCTTGGCTATTAAATTCTGTTTCATCAGGCTATACATTTAGAGTTATAGCTTTAGATGTGTAAATCAATATATGGTCTATATACATTAAACTTATATTCAGCACTCAGTAGTGGGCAGGACAAACATTTACATATGTATATGTATTTAATAGAAATATATGTGATATTCTGTACAGCTAACGAGATCTGCAGGAAATGCAAGAAAATGGAAATTATGACCGCAACATCAAGAAATGGCTTTTAGCAATCGAGATCTTAATATCTATTGTTTTTATTTAATTTTCACATTTTTTTTAATTGTAAAGTACAGTACTCGGGAGTTAAGTATTTATCATTCAGCATCTTACAATTATAGAAATGCAGCAAAGAAAAATGTCGGCTGTGTTTGGCTCGGAAAGATTGTTAATGATAAAACAAAAACTGTCTGTATCCGTTTTTACAACATCAAGAGAAATTCTGAAATTTTGGAATCAACCCCATTGATTGAAATAACACAATTTTCTGATTTGGCAAAGCTGTCATCTAAAATCAGGAAGAACAGTCCAAGAAATTATTTTCTATAAGAAGAAAGCGGGCGCAACTGGTCTCGTTTTTTATAACGGCATTTGAACACTTTTAATACACCTAGATTACAAGTTGCGCGTTATGGTTTTAACGCTTAAAAAATGGCAATTTCAGCGAAAAAACAGTAACGCAGCCATTACAAGTCTTGTCGGTATAGCTATACCGCAAGCATTTTAGCCTGTAACACAACGTCAATCCTGCACTCAAAAAAATGAAGTTTTTGCGTGGGATTTCCATAGCACCAGTATTACAGGTTGTGCGGTGAGGCTAAAATGCTTGCGTTACAGCCTATACCGACACAATCCATACCACCATCTGAGAGCAGTAGTCATAAGTTTTGCGCCACAATAATGTTTCACAAAACTCATAACTAAAGTGTTACAAAGTAAACTAACACCCATAAACTACCTATTAACCCCTAAACCGAGGCCCTCCTGCATCACAAACATGATTTAAAACTTATAAACCCCTAATCTGCCGCCCGCCCACATCCCTGCCACTATAATAAAGTTATTAACCCCATATTCCGCCGCTCCCCGACACCGCCACCACTAACTAAACCTATTAACTCCTAAACCGCCAGCCCTCCACATCGCTACTACTAAATAAACTTATTGACCCCTAAACCACCAGCCCCCCCACATCGCCACTAAGAAATTAAACTATTAACCCCTAAACCTATCACCCCCTAACTTTTAATTAAAATTACAATATCCCTATCTTAAAATAAATAAAAATGTACCTGTGAAATTAAAAAAGCTAAGTTTAAACTAACAATTAACCTAACATAACTATTATACTAAGCTATTATACTAAAATTAAAATAACTACCAATTAAAAAAAACTAAATTACACATAAAAAACTAACATTACTAAAGAAAATTAACTCTAAAATTACAAAAAATAAAATACTAAATTACAATAAATAACAAACCCTAAATTACGAAAAATAACAAACGAAATTTTCAAAAATAAAAACAATTACACCTAATCTAATAGCTATTCAAATCAGCCAATAGAATTTCAGTAGCTCTCATCCTATTGGCTGATTTGAACAGTCAATAGGATTTCAGTAGCTCTCATCCTATTGGCTGATTTGAATTTCAAGAATCAAATTAGTCAATAGGAATGCAAGGGACGTCATTTTGAAAAGGCTCCCTTGCATTGAAGATCCAGTGTACGGCGGTGACCGTATGAAGAGGACGCTCCACCCTGGATGTCTTCAAGGATGGATCCACTCTGAGCCGCCAGTATGAAGATAGAAGATGCCGCCTGGATGAAGACTTCTCACCACCTGGATAAAGACTTCTCACCGTGTGGATGAAGACTTCTGGCCGCCTGGATGAGGATGGATGTCCGGACTTCAGAAACTGTGAGTGGATCTTTGGGGGTTAGTGTTAGGTTTTTTTAAATCTTTTTGGGTGGGTTTTTTTTTTAGATTAGGGTTTTGGGCTTTAGGTAAAAGAGCTGAATGCCCTTTTCAGGGCAATGTAAAAGAGCTGAATGCTCTTTTAAGGGCAATGCCCATACAAATGCCCTTTTCAGGGCAATGGGTAGCTTAGGTTTTTGAAGGTGTTAGGTTTTTTTTATTTTGGGGGTTGGTTGGGTGGTGGGTTTTACTGTTGGGAGGTCTTTGTATTTTATTTCCAGGTAAAAGAGCTGATTTCTTTAGGGCAATGCCCTACAAAAGGCTCTTTTAAGGGCTATTGGTAATTTATTGTGGGCTAGGTTTTTTTATTTTGGGGGGCTTTTTTATTTTTATAGGGCTATTAGATTAGGTGTAATTGTTATTATTTTTGATAATTTTGTTTGTTATTTTTCGTAACTTAGTCTAAGAAAAACATACAGGGAGCGCTACATACAATTACTGAAATGTGTCAAATGGATAATCAAATTTAAAAAGAATAAAATACAATAAATTATTTTTTGAAACAAAAATAATGCATATATCCTTAACACATAAAAGTGCTAAAAAGCAATACTTAGTCCAAGTAAAGTCACTTCATCCTCGATGTGATGAAAGTGCTGCTCCTTCTCAGCCCACTGGTGTTCACTCTCAGGCTTAAAAGATGTGTAAAACGGATATATCTGTAAAAACAGAACAAATGGAGAACACAAAAGAACTAAGTGCAGAATTAAAAATTACGCTTTAGTACCAAACATAAAAATATTGATGCACTCACAAGGGGGCCCTCAAACATATGAGGTATGTAGCTGCAATAAACAGTCACTTTGTCCCTTCCAAGCCGTACAGCCAGGGCATCACACTGGGTCTTTCCATTTGCCAGACTTCTTGTCTCAATCACAAACGTGTGTTCCTCTTGGCTATTAAATATCTCTGGCTAACAGGGTCAGTTTTTATTTACAAATTTGAGGAGATCATGTGAAGACACTGCACAGCAAAACTGTACAATGCCGGCTTCAGTCTAGCTGTACTGTGGTCACACTCACGTCTCCTCGATAAAAAACAATAGGCGTGGCCTAATGCATTTCACAGGCTTCTCCCCGCTTTCCGTTTTCGTAATTTAGTATTTTTTTATTTTTTGTAATTAATTTTTTTTAGTAGTGTTAGTTTTTTTTTTAATGTGTAATTTAATTTTTTAATTGGTAGTTATTTTAATTTTAGTATAATAGATTAGTATAATAGTTATGTTAGGTTAATTGTTAGTTTAAAACTTAGGTTTTATTTATTTTAATTTAATTTCACAGGTAATTTCACAGGTAAGTTTTTATTTATTTTAAGATAGGAATATTGTAATTTTACTATAAAGTTAGGGGGTTGTTAGGTTTAGGGTTTATAGTTTAATTTAGTTTTTTGCGATGTGGGGGGCTGGCGGTTTAGGGGTAAATAGGTTTATTTTGGCGGTGATGTGGGAGGCCAGAGGTTTAGGGGCTAATCAATTTATTATAGTGGCAGCGTTGTCTGGGAGCAGTGGAATAGGGGTTAATAACTTTTATTAGTGGTGGCGATGTCGGGAGCGGCAGATTAGAGGTTAATAACTTTATTTCGGTGTTGGCGATGTCGGAGGCGGCAGATTAGGGGTGTTTAGACTTGGCGTTTATGTTAGCGTGTTAGGTTTAAGCGTAACTTTTTTCCCCATTAACATCAATGGGTTTGCGTTACGGAGCTTTTCATTCCACACTTCAGGTGTTAGTTTTTTTTCTAACACTCTCATTGATGTCTATGGGGGAAAGCATGCACGAGCACGTTAAAGCAGCTCTTGGCTTTTGTGCGGTATGGAGCTTAACGCAACCATATCGCACGCACAAGGAGGCTTTTCAGAAACTTGTAATGGCAGCGCTATGGGGGGTGAAATAACGCAACTTTTGTTGCGTTCGTTTTGCACCCTCTATAGCACAAAACTCGTAATCTAGGCAATAGTGTAAATTGTGAAACTGCTAAGTTAAGAGGTTTAAAATATTGCCAAAAGTTCCAAACTTCATTGTACAGAAAATTTGTTTTTGATGAATTTCTATAACTGTAAGAAGTTGGCAACACAAAGATCAAGATATTGTAAATTGTGATTTTTAAAAAAATTATTTTGTACAAAAGATATCAGTCACCAACAAATAAGATGAAACAGAAAATTGTTAAATCCCAATCAAATAAATAGTTAAAACCTTTATTAAATATGAATATTGCATACATATGATTTTTCATGTTTTCAGCTACTTGACTGCAAAGGGCTCCATTGCATTTATATATATTTCTATATATGTATACATATGTATTTGTTTGTTTATATGTGTATATATGACGGTAAATACATATATATAAATATATAAATGCATAAATACATGTGTACACACATACGAATATATATATATATATATATATATATATATATATATATATATATAAATAAAAGCAAAAGTTCAAAAGGTATATGCACTCTCACCACCATCCTGCAGCTGCCAGGGTGCTCTTAAGGAGTATGTAACAAAGAAACAGAATGAAGCACTCACTGGACTTTGGATATCTGTGTAGCTGCAGGATGGTGGTGAGAGTGCATATACCTTTTGAACTTTTGTGCAAATGTGCAAATAAACAAACTTATAAAGGCCTCTCCCTCACTCTGGTCACCAATCTATGGAGACCGTGTGCAAACATCAGGGGGCCATACCATATAGGTAGCCCAACTGTGAATTAACTACAGTATTGCTATATAACAAAAAACGCCATATAAAACAAGATGGCCTATGTGTTTATCAAATGAAGTGTTTATCCAAAAACCAATGTGCATCTGTATAAAAGGTGATACTTGATCCCATTATACTCGCGCTCCTTCAGCCAGTAGGTACCTGTGTGCTATATGTAAATGGAACAATCCACGCTACAGGTATTGCTATTGGATAATTCTCAACCGCACCTCCATCATGGGTAGTCATAACGACCAAAGTAAACGATCCGGGAGACACTCGCAGTTTCTGTCTATCCCTATAGCAACCATACACAACACTCATACGGGCATGTGTCTCTTACAGTGGCTAGAATGGCCAATATCACCTGCCCGAGAAAGACTCATGACCCTGCTGTTGCTCACTCGGATAGGTGCTATATACAAAAACGCCCGATATTCAAATCAACTACCCTGTCATGACCCGAGGAAAAAAACACTATCCCGCAAGACACTCTAAAACACCTACCATACAGCCTCATAGGCACACCAGAGGCACACCCCTTCTCCTATAGGCTAGGAGCATTGGTCTAGTAACCCTTCAGCATAAAATAGTAAACAACTCAAATAGGCAACTCAAATAGACAGCCCTCCCGATCGCATCATTACAGCACAGATTTTCATAGGCAAACCATGCCCAGCACTTCACTGCACACTGTCAAACTAGCCCCCCAGACGGGAATCAGATGTCAAGTATCAACAGATGGATCAAACTTACACCAATACAACAGTATATTGTCAATCTACTACTCTTATAACTTGCATAGCGCATCACCTTCCTCACCTGCAAGCCTGGTTTGCATGTAGAATATGTGCCCAGCAGCCCCCAAACAAAACCAACCTCTCTGTCACAATCTAAAAACCTTGTTGCAACGGCTAGAGTGGTATTAACCCCTCCCATATCACCTAATGGAAGGCTCCGGGTCTGGAGTATGAGCCTCAAGTCTAACTCACTGTGTGAGCACAAAATCCCATCTAAGGGAATACTATCTATCATGATAGACGCAAATCACGCACCCCATACCTAAGTCAAATGGATTAAGAGTCTTGATCTAGGGGAACCAAACACCCGCAATTGCTATAAAACAATATTAAGCCACACATCTTCCAATAGTGAAAAAAAGAGAGAGAAAGCCATAAAGTCAAAGTCGGCCTCATAGAGGTCAGAGGACTGCCCTTGCCTCCCCTAGATGGATAGGGAGAGACCCACAAAAAGCATAGTTATTGCGAAAAATATTATTATTATGAAAAATTAAAAAATGTATAAAATATAACCCTCCCATTCTACTGCACAATATATATGAGGTCATACCCATAAACCCGTGCATCACTCTATCCAATGGGTAAGCCATATATAAAAAAGTGTAACAAATGTATATTAAAAGATGTGTAGAAATCAGGGGTGGAGATACACAAATAGACAAAATAATATCACGCTCCAACTTGGGGGCCGAGGGCAATCCTCAACAACATCCAACAGACAACCTGCTGATGATAATAAATAAGTGCCATGGATCATTCCTGGTATGCTATCTTACACCTTAATCCATAAGCAGGGACTCGTCACCTATCCAGTACGAGAACGGAGATGTGGGACTACAATCACCATATGTATAATATAGTGTAAGTGCTGTGAAGACAAAACATTGAACAGAAATATGATAAAAAGAGACCAAAAAAGCTCATGTTAAGAACAAATATCCTACCTGCAATACTACATCAACACTGGGTTCCAAAATCTATGGATCCTACAGTGTTACGACAAAAAGATGGATAATTCATTAACCAACAGTATGTGTAAAAATATTGGCAAGCTAACCAATTAGGCCACTATATGTAATATAATGTGTACTCTCATAGTAGAATATGATCGAAAACTCTCACTAAGCATCCTGTATTGCCACTCCAAGAGATTAGTGTCTATCACATGAACACCTGCCAACCAATTTGGACATTAAGACCCCTGGGTGCCAGAGTTCCCAGTTCGTGTATCCATCTGGCTTCTTTCTGCAACAGGATCTTGGCTCTATTGCCCCCTCTTCTTGGTGCCGGCACATGATCGATTATACGGAATCTCAAGTCCGTAACCATGTGTTCTCTCTCTAAGAAGTGTCGGGCTACCGGTTGATCCGACTTCCCACTCTTCAGGGCAGTCCTTATGCTTGACCGGTGGTTAGCCATCTGGATACGGGCATCATCGATGGTTTTCCCAGTGTAGAATAGCCCACATGGGCAATTAAGAAGATAGATAATGTAAGTTGTTGTGCATGTGAGGAAGAAATTGATCTTATACTTCTTCTTTTTCTCAGGATGCTGAAAGGTATTCCCAGTGTGCATGCTGTTGCATGTCACACAACTCGTGCACTTAAAGCAGCCCCTTTTTTTCTTCAGCCACATCGGTTTATCAGTCAGCTGTGTTAAGTCTGTCTTCATCAGGAAATCCTTCAAGCTTTTGCCTCTCCTGTATGCCAGATGGGGTGCCCCCCATTTTGTAAATGGCAATGAGGGGTCAGACTGGATCAACTTCCATTCCACCTTTATGGCTTTCGTGATTTGGTGCTTGTCCGGAGTGTAAGTTGTTACAAATGTGAGTTGGGGGGTGATATCCTGTGTAACCTTATCACCTCCAGTCTCTGCCTGGATTGCCTGTTCACACATGGTCTGTAGATGTTTCCTTTTATACCCATGTTGTGTGAATCTTTCCACAATTTCAATTAACTGGACAATTAACAGGGTCTGTGTTATTGCGTACCACTTTTTGGAACTGTGCCTTTGGTATGTTCCGAATCAGGGCTGGTTGATGACAACTACTTGCGTGAAGAGTAGAGTTCCGGTCTGTACTCTTCCTGAAGAGAGTGGTGCCAAGTGTCCCATTGGTTTTAAATACTCTCACATCCAAATATTCAACAGAATTCATATCCGCCACATGTTGGAATCTGATGGTACTCTCAAGTGAGTTCAATGTGTCAATCCAGCTCTCAAGTGACTTTACATCACCTTGCCAGATCAGAAACAAATCATCTATGTATCTACGATAAAACTTGATAGACGATGTCTCATACACATTCACGTGTAAAGTCTCGTACTCAGCCATATATAGATTCGCCAGCGATGGGGCCACATTGGACCCCATCGCTGTTCCTGCTGTTTGAAGATAAAACATTCTCAAAACAGAAAAAAAATATTTGTAGACAGATCGTCAAAGTTCTATCAAGACATATTCAGGTGGGCTGATGTATGGCGTGCATCTCAAGCAGTTGGTAACTGCCGCAATGCCTGCTGTGTGAGGAATCACTGTGTAAAGGCTTGAGACATACATAGTAACCAGTATGTCAGACTCACTGATGTCAACCAGACGAACAATGTGTTGGATAAACGTAGATGAATCCTGTACATAAGACTTCATGTGTTTGACCATGGGCTGCAGAAAGTGATCTATGAATTCAGCCAATGATTGTAAAAGTGATCCTCTGGCTGAGACAATCGGTCTTCTGGGAGGGCACTTCATATCTTTCTGAATTTTTCGCAATGTGTACAATATCGGTGTTATTGGGAAATCCCCTTGTAGGAAACGTGCTTCTTGTTCAGAGATGACCTCAGCTTCCTTCCATTCAGATATTCTATTATCAATTTCATGCTTTAATGCAGAGGTGGAGTCGTTCTGCAAGACAGTATAGGTTGTATTGTCAGACAGCTGGCGAAAAATCTCTTTTTTGTAATCCCCCACATACATCACCACTACACCTCCACCTTTATCTGCAGAGCGTATCACAATCATAGCATCTTCACTGAGCGACCTCAGCACTCGCCTCTCCTCCATTGATAAATTATCATTGCGTCTTCTGACGGTTATAGGTTCTTGGGTTAGCCGTGTCAGATAATTCCTATAGGAGGTGATGGAAGGATTGCTAGAGGTGGGATCAAATGTCCCTGCTGTTCTGAATCTTGACGTGTCATCGGATTCACTTCTGAAAAATTATTTTAAGCGTAATGATCTTCAAAATTTCTGGATGTCGATAAATGAGTTAAAAGCACTCATCTTCGTGGTTGGTACAAATGACAGTCCTTTATTGAGTAGTGACGTTTCCGCTTCATTTAGTGGTCTTGTGCTGATGTTAAAAACATTGTTTTCTATCTTCACTGGACTGGGGGGCGGCAGGACATGCCCCCCCGCCTCGTGTGCGGCCGGGTCCTTGTCCAAAAAAATTATTGGATGTTGAATATGGAGCAAGTGGTGGTCATGCAAAGCCCTCTTCTTGGGTGTTATCCCATTGTGATGGATTACTGATCCCTCTAGATCTGGTTGTAATATCCCTAAATGAGGGAACTTCAGGGTTCGTAGACCCCTCTGGGCCAGAACTATCACCCGAGCTGGTGTCCACTGTATTGATGGCTTTCTTTGTATACCTTCTCTCCCTTCTAGGTCTAAGGTTCCTTCCCTCCTCTGGTGCTAGCATCCAGTGGTACACACTCTTGTGTGTATAATCCAATCCCACCATTTGGAGTTTCCGATTTTTAAAGAAAAT
Organism: Bombina bombina; assembly: GCF_027579735.1. Lineage (NCBI taxonomy): Eukaryota > Metazoa > Chordata > Amphibia > Anura > Bombinatoridae > Bombina > Bombina bombina. The sequence goes on from NC_069501.1 coordinate 468,952,197, forward strand.
GTACTCCTGTTTATATGCTTTAACTTATTTGGCCAATTTATCCAGCCAATCACATGAGTTATCTGACCTCAACTTGTTAAGTTGTTCACTCTCAAAGGTTTGGATCTCTGTTTTAACTTCCTGAAGTAATCTTCCAGCTTCACGTATCACCAGCAACATTAGATCAAATGAACACTTGTTCAGAATTTTGCACCAATTTGTGCAAAACTCTATACTTGACCTTCTAATTGTAGGAACATTTCTAGCTCGGAAGCCTCTTGGCAGAATTCTTTTCTTGTGGTGCTCTGATAAATAAGTACCATGAAGGTTCAGGTCGATCTCACATTGTTTAAGCTTAGCCCATGTGTTGTATAGGGATTGATTGAGCCAAATCAAATCAAATCCGCATCTTCGTCAGTGAACCTAAAGATGTCATCATCCTTATCTTCCAGGGTACCTTCCCCAGTAGCCATATCCACCTCTGTTGGGTCAATAATGGGCTCCATCTAATGTGAAATGCAAAAAGTAGGTACATAAACTGAAGGGAGGATGCTGAACATGCTGAGTCAGCCCCTGTGTGGGTGCACTGTTCCAGAAAATATGCAAGCAAAAGTTCAAAGGGTATATGCACTCTCACCTCCGTCCTGCAGCTGCCAGGGTTCTCTTAAGGAGTATGTAACAAAGAAACAGAATAAAGCACTCACTGGACTTTGGATATCTGTGTAAAAGAATTTTATTCGTGACTTTTCGGGACCTCAAACGTCCCTTCTTCTGACAACCCAAATGTGCAAATAAACAAACTCAATCTGGTCACCAATCTCTGGAGACCATGTGCAAACATCAGGGGGCTATAACATATAGGTAGCCCAACTGTGAATTAACTACAGTATTGCTATATAACAAAAACGCCATATAAAACAAGATGGCCTATGTGTTTATCAAATTAAGTGTTTATCCAAAAACCAATGTGCATCTGTATAAAAGGTGATACTTGATCCCATTATACTCGCGCTCCTTCAGCCAGTAGGTACCCGTGGGCTATATGTAAATGGAACAATCCACGCTACAGGTATTGCTATTGGATAATTCTCAACCGCACCTCCATCATGGGTAGTCATAACGACCAAAGTAAACGATCCGGGAGACACTCGCAGTTTCTGTCTATCCCTATAGCAACCATACACAATACTCCTACGGGCATGTGTCTCTTACAGTGGCTAGTATGGCCAATATCACCTGCCCGAGAAAGACTCATGACCCTGCTGTTGCTCACTCGGATAGGAGCTATATACAAAAACGCCCGATATTCAAATCAACTACCCTGTCGTGATCCGAGGAAAAAAACACCATCCCGCAAGACACTCTAAAACACCTCCCATACAGCCTCATAGGCACACCAGAGGCACACCCCTTCTCCTATAGGCTAGGAGCATTGGTCTAGTAACCCTTCGGCATAAAATAGTAAACAACTCAAATAGGCAACTCAAATAGACAGCCCTCCCGATCGCATCATTACAGCACAGATCTTCATAGGTAAACCATGCCCAGCGCTTCACTGCACACTGTCAAACTAGCCCCCCAGACGGGAATTAGATGTCTAGTATCAACAGATGGATAAAACATACACCAATACAACCGTATATTGTCAATCTACTACTCTTATAACTTTCATAGCGCGTCACCTTCCTCACCTGCAAGTCTGGTTTGCATGTAGAATATGTGCCCAGCGCCCCCCAAACAAAACCAACCTCTCTGTCACAATCTAAAACCCTTGTTGTTTGCAACGGCTAGAGTGGTATTAACCCCTCCCATATCACCTAATGGAAGGCGCAGGGTCGGGAGTATGAGCCTCAAGTCTAACTCACTGTGTGAGCACTAAATCCCATCTAAGGGAATACTATCTATCATGATAGACACAAATCACGAACCCCATACCTAAGTCAAATGGATTAAGAGTCTTGATCTGGGGGAAACCAAACACCCGCAATCGCTATAAAACAATATTAAGCCACACATCTTCCAATAGTGAAAAAAATAGAGAGAGAAAGTCATAAAGTCAAAGTCTGCCTCATAGAGGTCAGAGGACTGCCCCTGTCTCCCCTAGATGGATAGGGAGAGACCCACAAAAAGCATAGTTATTGCGAAAAATATTATTTTTATGAAAATTAAAAAAATTAAAAAATATAACCACGACTTTGGTCGTTACGACTACCCATGATGGAGGTGCAGTCGAGAATTATCCAATAGCAATGCCTGTAGCGTGGATTGTTCCATTTACATATAGCCCATGCGTACCTACTGGCTGGGGGAGCACGAGTATAATGGGATCACGTATCACCTTTTATACAGATGCACATTGGTTTTTGGATAAACACTTCATTTGATAAACACATAGGCCATCTTGTTTTATATGACGTGGCTACCTATATGGTATGGCCCCCTGATGTTTGCACATGGTCTCCAGAGATTGGTGACCAGAGGGAGGGAGGGGCCTTACAGGCCTTTATAAGTTTGTTTATTTGCACATTTGGGTTGTCAGAAGAAGTGACGTTTGAGGTCCTGAAACGTCACAAATAAAATTCTTTTACACAGATATCCAAAGTCCAGTGAGTGTTTTGTTCTGTTTCTTTGTTACATACTCCTTAAGAGCACCCTGGCAGCCACAGGACGGTGGTGAGAGTGCATATACCCTTTGAACTTTTGCTTGCATATTTTCTGGCACAGTGCACCCACACAGGGGCTGACTCAGCACGTTCAGCATCCTCCCTTCAGTTTATGTACCTACTTTTTGCTTCAACATTAGATAGAGCCCATCATTGACCCAGCAGAGGTGGATATGGCCACTGGGGGTAATACCCTGGAAGATAAGGATGATGACATCTTTATGTTCACTGATGAAGATGCACATTTGGCTCAATCGAGGAACAACAGGTGGAGGAATCTAACCAATCCCTATACAACACATGGGCTAAGCTTAAACAACATGAGATTGACCTGAACCTTCATGGTACCTGTTTATCAGAGTACCACAAGAAAAGAATGCTGCCAAGAGGCTTCCGAGTTAGAAATGTTCCTACAATTGGATTTAAAAGCAATGGGACACTTACCACCCCCAACTCACATTTGTAACAACTTACCCTCCGGACAAACACCAAATCACGAAAGCCATAAAGGAGGAATGGAAGTTGATCCAGTCCGACCCCTCATTGCCGTTTACAAAATGGGGGGCACCTCTTCTGGCATACAGGAGAGGCAAAAGCTTGAAGGATTTCCTGATGAAGACAGACTTAACACCGCTGACTGATAAACAGATGTGGCTGAAGAAAAAAAGCGGCTGCTTTAAGTGCACGAGTTGTGTGACATGCAACAGCATGCACACTGGGAATACATTTCAGCATCCTGAGAAAAAAGAAGAAGTATAAGATCAATTTCTTTCTCACATGCACGACAACTTACATTATCTATCTTCTTAATTGCCCATGTTGGTTATTCTACACTGGGAAAACCATCGATGATGTCCATATCCGAATGTCTAACCACCGGTCAAGCATAAGGACTGCCCTGAGGAGCTGGAAGTCGGATCAACCGGTAGCCCGACACTTCTTAGAGAGAGGACACACGGTTACGGACTTGAGATTCCGTATAATCAATCATGTGCCTGCACCAAGAAGAGGGGCAATAGAGCCAAGATCCTGTTGCAGAAAGAAGCCAGATGGATACACGAACTGGGAAACCCTGGCACTCAGGGGTCTTAATGTCCAAACTGGTTGGCAGGTGTTCCTGTGATGGACACTAATCTCTTAGAGTGGCAATACAGGATGCTTAGTGAGAGTCTTTGATCATATTCTGCTATGAAAGTACGTGATGACATTATATTACATATAGTGGCCTAATTGGTTAGCTTGCCAATATTTTTACACATCCTGTTGGTTAATGAATTATCCATATTTTTGTCATAACACTGTAGGATCCATAGATTTTGGAACCCAGTGTTGATGTAGTATTGCAGGTAGGATATTTGTTCTTAACATGAGCCTTTTTGGTCTCTTTTTATCATATTTTTGTTCAATGTTTTGTCTTCACAGCACTTACACTATATTATACATATGGTGATCGTGGTCCCACATCTCTGTTCTCGTACTGGATAGGTGATGAGTCCCTGCTTATGGATTAAGGTGTAAGATAGCATACCAGGAATGATCCATGGCACTTATTTATTATCATCAGCAGGTTGTCTACTGGATGTTGTTGAGGATTGCCCTCGGCCCCCGAGGTATAATTACTTTCTCCTCTACATAGCGGCATGTTCCAGGTAGTCAGGGTAGCCAGAGTCCGTCACATTGGTTGGCAGCAGTGGGATGCTGCGGTCTACCTGGAACGTCCAAACCACCAACTGAAGACACCTTCGGATGGAGCAGCAGCAATACGCTGGGCTCCAAAAGAACACCTTGAAAGACTTGCTGGAAGCTAGAGGGAGTCCAAGTCCAAGGCGGCAATCATAGCCAAACTCATGGAAGGCGACCGTGCTTGTGAGCCAGCTAGTAAGGCCGGTAGCAGCCGGGACAGCGAACGGCCCAGTGAGGCATCAACCACAATGTCCGAACTACAGAGAGAGAGCCAGTGGTGGCTGGACCTCTATGGGACTGCCCCACCTGAGGAGGTTATCACTCAGATAATCACAGACGCCACCCAGGTCCGGATGCTGGAGCTCCAAAAGTCTATGGGGGGAGTAGTGCCGGCTCCTCTGGACTCACCTCCCCGGCCGAGGAAGCTACCCCATGAGGCTTTTCGAGTCTTCAAAGACAATGAGGAGGAGATTGACAGCTACCTTCAAGTATTTGAAACCCAGTGCAAGTTGCATGGTGTCGCCACTGCCGACAGAGTCACCCTCTTGCTTGGAAAGCTTTCCGTACGGGCCCTGGAGGCTTTCAACCCTGTGCCCCCAGGAGATCGAAAGAACTATGACCGGATGAAGAAGCACATCCTTGCCCATTACGGTATTATGCCAGAGGCTCACCGGCTGAAGTTCAGAGAACTAAAAAGACAAGAGGGGCAGGCGTTCACAGAGTGGACCCACCCGTTCACCAGTCCTTGGACTCTTGGTTTGCTGGCTGCCATGTAACTTCCTTGGAAGAGGCTACCCAGCTCATTTTGTATTTCTACAACCACTCCCCGGTGGAGGTCCGGGACTGGGTCAAAGATAAAGGGCCTACAACAGCCAACCAGGCAGCCGTCCTGGCTGATCAATACTTGGATGCCCGGCGCCAGACCATCCCTGAGCCCCGACCAGTGACCTGCTCCGCTCCCACCTCTGCCCACCCTCAGATGCCTACCCAGTACCCCCAGACTCGGCCGGCGCCTGTCCGCCCCTCTGTGCCCAGCTGATCCCAGGGGTGCTACGAGTGCAGACGGATGGGCCACATGAGACGAGAGTGCCCAGAGTGGAGACCAAGGAACCTCCCTCCGGCTCAGTGGCCAAGGTCTCCGGCCAGAGGTTACTGGGCCGCTGCCAAATGTTTGAATGTAGAGGGCCCTACAGATTATGCCGACTGGGTAGAGGAAGAGGTCGGGATCCTGCATGAGGTGAACTCCGCTCCGGCGACAACCGCCAACACCATCGCTAGGTTGTCTGGATCAACGGCCGACCAGCCTGGGGATTATGAGAGAGTGGAGCCACGGTTACCCTTGCTCAGCCACACCTGGTCCCCACCGGGAGATCCCTGGCAGTTTGTGTGGCTGGGGGTACAGTACTGCGGATCCCTACTGCACGGGTGCACTTGGATTGGGGTGCAGGCTCCCGTGCTGTGGAAGTAGGGATCATGAGCCATCTGCCTGCCGTGGTCTTGTTGGGAAATTACCTCGGCTACCTTGCTTCAGCTTTTGGGTGGGTTAACCCCACGGATTTTTGCCCTGTCACCACCCGTCAGCAAGCCAGAGGCCAGGCCACGGCGCACGATCTGGGGACCCAGGTAAGCCACTCCACCCGACTCCTGCCCTGCCCACTGACCAGCTCCCCTTGGTGTCCCCCACTGACTTCACCCAGGAGACATTGAGTGACACGACCCCAGCCCTTTACCGTGAACGAGTAGGGACTGATCCCAAGGGCCCTGGAGGGGAACGTTTTGAGTGGGAAAGGGGGCTCCTGTACATGATTTCCGAGAGGAAAAAGGGGCCGGTTCTCCCCCTTTGAATTAGTGTATGGCTGGAAGATAAGAGGACCCCTAGACCTATTGAGAGGGGTCAGTCGGGGAGGAAGGACACTCCATTGTGGAGTACATTCTACAAATCAGGGACCGACTGAAGGACTTCGCCGAGAGGGTGCGGGAGAATCTTCATGTCGCTCAAGGTAGGCAGAAGCGGTGGTATGACCAGAATGCCTGTAACCAAACCCTAGCAGTGGGGCAGAAGGTCCTTGCCTTGAAGCCTGTCAAAACAGACAAGCTACAGGCCTCCTGGCAGGGACCCTACCAAGTGGTAGAGCAGCTGAATGACATGACCTACCTGGTAGATAAATGCTCAGATGACCAGGTCCACTGGACCTTTTATGTGAACATGCTGAAGGCATACCAGGAAAGAGCCAGGAAAGTAGCTGCCATCTGTGCTCCAGCTATGGAGGACTCTGAGTGTCTTCCCATGCCGAAGCTCCCAGGACGAGATAAGGTGCCCCCAGGTATAGAGGACATACAGCTGGACGAGAGGCTAGGGGTTAGGCAGAAGGGGCAAGTCCAGCAAATGCTAGAGAACCAGAGAGAGATGTTCTCCACTACCCCTGGGTACACCATGGTGGCAGTACAACGAGTGGAGACCCTGGGGCAGACACCCCTGCAACAGCCGGCATACCAGGTTCTTGAGGCAGTTAGGGAAAGTATGCACAGTGAGCTCAGGGAGATTCTGGATATAGGTGTGGGCCTCACCAGATTCTACATAGACTACCATAGACTCAATGACTGGACCATGACCAACGCCTACCCCATGCCCCGGGTCGATAACCTACTAGACCGGATCGCCAGTGGCAACTTTCTGACAACTCTAGATCTTTGCAAGGGTTACTGGCAGATCCCCTTGGACCCAGCATCCATCCCAAAGTTGGAATTAATCACCCCCTTCGGGCTATACCAGTTTAAGGTCATTCCGTTTGGGATGAAGAATACTCCGGCGGCCTTCCAGAGGATGGTAGATCACCACCTGGATGGCCTCCAGAATTATGCCTGTGCCTATCTGGATGACATTGGGATCTACAGTGACACCTTGGAGGACCATCTGGTCCACTTAGACGCCGTTCTAGATTGCATCAGGGCCACAGGTCTGACCCTGAAGCCTGACAAATGTATGATAGGGCGCTTGGAGGGCCAGTATCTTGGACACCGGGTGGGCTGCGGAAAGAAGCGGCCAAAGCCAGCCAAGATTGAGGCCCACACAGATGCCTCCATGTTCGAGTTGGTAACAGTACTGCGCCAGGTCGGCATCGATGGCCAGGACCACCCCATGGTGAAAGAGTGCCTGGCCCTGGTGTGGGCCCTGAAAAAGCTTCAGCCATACCTATACAGATGAGCCTTCACCATCCTCACAGACCACAACCCACTGGTTTGGCTCAACCGAGTTTCTGGGGACAATGGACACCTGCTGCAGTGGAGTTAAACTCCACTGCAGCAGGTGTCCATTGTCCCCAGCAACTCGGTTGAGCCAAACCAGTGGGTTGTGGTCTGTGAGGATGGTGAAGGCTCATCTGTATAGGTATGGCTGAAGCTTTTTCAGGGCCCACACCAGGGCCAGGCACTCTTTCACCATGGGGTGGTCCTGGCCATCGATGCCGACCTGGCGCAGTACTGTTACCAACTCGTGCCTATCTGGATGACATTGGGATCTACAGTGACACCTTGGAGGACCATCTGGTCCACTTAGACGCCGTTCTAGATCGCATCAGGGCCACAGGTCTGACCCTGAAGCCTGACAAATGTATGATAGGGCGCTTGGAGGGCCAGTATCTTGGACACCGGGTGGGCTGCGGAAAGAAGCGGCCAGAGCCAGCCAAGATTGAGGCCCACACAGATGCCTCCATGTTCGAGTTGGTAACAGTACTGCGCCAGGTCGGCATCGATGGCCAGGACCACCCCATGGTGAAAGAGTGCCTGGCCCTGGTGTGGGCCCTGAAAAAGCTTCAGCCATACCTATACAGATGAGCCTTCACCATCCTCACAGACCACAACCCACTGGTTTGGCTCAACCGAGTTGCTGGGGACAATGGACACCTGCTGCAGTGGAGTTTAGCCTTGCAGTCCTTTAACTTTACCATTCAATACAGGCCCGGAAAAAGCAATGGAAACACTGAAGGACTTTCCTGGCAAACTAAATCAGAATAGCTCCCTGGACAGCCCCAGGCAGACCCGTGAGTGGATCTAGACGTGTCTGCCAGACTGGAAGGGGGGAGCTGTCACGGATACCAGGCTGCTAAGGTTAAACCTCCACCCCCTCTACCTAGCCCCCTCATATTTCTCCCTGGATTTGAACTTTTGGTAGCTTTAGTGATCTCCAGGATGCTTGGTTTTGTTCATTTTGGTATTTTGCACATCCTCCCAGAGAAGCTGTTCTCTGACCGGGAAATCCCTTCTCGGCTGGCTGGGCTCCTGGGATTGCCAACTGGCCTCACCACACCAGATACCCGCTTCCCTTTACCCCATGTCGCTCCAGCGGCCCCTTGCCCCAGAGCTCTGCTCTTTTGGGGATTGATAGCCCCTAAGGAGGACCAGAGGGGAGCTCCCTTGTAGGGGGGTTGGACACTCCCCACCTCCATATCTTTCCCAGGCTGTAACTCTGGACTCCAGCAACAGATCATGCCGCTTTTTGGACTGTGGCATCTGGGGACCGAGAGCTTTCCAAGGACACCCTGGTGCTGCCACTCGACCGGGATCACCCCAAAACCACCACCTCTTTATCAATGGGACTCTATAAGACAATGGACACTATGGGGGGGCACCAGCCTGTCTGGAGGGGCGGGAATGGTGGGAGATCTGGGGGCCTGATAAGGCTCCTTATCAAGATCAGTTTGTGTATAAAGGTAGTGTATTTTCCACAATAAAGTTTTTCTTTGTGTTTCACCTGAATGCTAGTCTGTCTAGTTATTAGGGTGGGCTCTGCTATAATCACTTTCTCCGCTACATAGCAGCATGTTCCAGGTATAGTAAGGTCCTTTGGGGGAGCGGCCCAGTCAGAGTAGCTGGAGTCCATCACATGTAGAAATATTTATTCATGAATAAACAGAACATATTATTGTATGTGAAGAACATTTGGAATGTGAAATATTCATATTTTTATGTTGGGTTAGTACACAAGAGAATATGCGATCAGGTTCACGCGAGTAGTATTCCCTAGTACTTTTGGACTGTGCAGAAATGCACATGAACAGTATTTATAAGTGGCTAATTGCTTTATAATATAATTTTGATAACAATGCTGGTGAAGGATATTACTAGTTTAAGGAATGAATGACACAATTGTGTATAGCAAGAAACAGGGTTGTTACTCACTTGGCTCCATGGCAAAAGCATGCCCCCCCCCCCCATTTAACAGTGTCCTCTATGACTGTTTAAAATTAGCAGAAGCTGAGCCAGCAGCTACATAGAAACAAGAGGTGTTGCTTCTCTGTGATTGTGAGTTGTTCTTCCCCATTGGTTAGTCCATACCAGAAGATATGCACTTGCTGTACAAATATGGTGGTAGATTTTTCTATATGGCTAAACTGTGACGGCCATCTTGGAAACCCTGCCACCATATTTATAAAGGCAAAAATCCTTACACTGTGAGCCCTATTTTGCAGTATGGGCACGAAGAGAAGCCTGACATGATTGCAGGAGGGGCCCGGGCCCACCAGGCCCCACAGTAGCAAAACAAATACTGATTGTTGTGCTAGATGGGCGCCCTAGAGGTGCACGCCCGGTCTCAATTGAGACCCCTGTATTAATGCCCTTGGTATGAAGCAAAACTCTTACAACACATTCCTACCTGTCCATTATTAATTTCCTTACTTTAAAGTAAAACATTATATTCATAAATTTAATTCTAACTAAGTATACACTATTATTGATGCCATGCAAAACTACAGGAGAATAGAGCTTCTATGGTTGTTCTGCATAATGTGCTTAGTATCTGCAGAGAAAAATCAGGAACTTGAACTTAGTGTTTCAGAGCAATCTTATGCTGTAACAAGCCACAATCGGAGAGCTGGCTTGTGTTTTGGTGTAACCCTCCTCCCCCTGTCAAAAGTGCTGTTTTCCTCTCTTCCCTTGGGATCCTGAGATTTGCTTGAGGGCACAAAGTGAATGATCCACTAACACAGAAATCTCAGAGTCCTCTTTAGGGGTCCCAGGAGGATTGAGATCTGAGAGCTCTGAGCACATACGATGCCTGCAGCAAAGTCAGTACTAGAACTAGACAGGGCTGAGGGGTGGGATTAGACCAGTATCAGTTTGAGGGCACCCTCAAATTCCCAGTGCATTTCCTGAGCTTGTCTGACTTCTTCCTCTTCTGTGTTTGTTGGAATTACATTATCAGTGAATTATTTTGGTAAATATAGTTTCCCACCTAGAAAAACACTAAATTGTCTGTAACTCAAACTCATTTTAAGAGGTGCTTCAAAATAAAAAGAAAAGGAAGGGGACACATTTTGATTTCAGAGAGCTTATTGTGTTTTCTTTACTATAGGAGAACCAACAGGAAAGTTAAAAGTACTGGAAGTGGTGCATTAACTTTATTTCATAACTTAATCTAACTCACTTCAGGTCTATTTCAAAAATCTAATTTTATAGAACAATGCAAGTGTAACTCCATGTATGCACATTGTAAAAAAGCATTAATGGAGACAGTGGTGTCACTAGGGGGGGGACGGGGGGGGGGCCGCACCCGGGTGACACCCTCCAGGGGGTGACACCAAAAAAAAAAATTTTTTTTTTTTTATTTTTTTATTTTATTGAAATTCAAAGAAATACAATGTTGAGATGCATAGATTTTTTTTTTATTAGAGGGGCTGGCATTTGGGAACATTGGTGGGACTGGGGAAGTTGTAGACACACAATTGTTTGCCCCTTGAGCCAGTGCTGCAATTTCAACAAATAGTTTTCCCGGCTGCTTTTGCTTGTTTGTACTTTGCTTCTCCCCTGCCCAATTTCGCTATGAATGTTGTGGGCATGCCGTGGGGCTTGCAAAGTTGCGCTGCTAGCCTAAACCTGCCTGCCTATCTGTGCTCACTGCTCAGTGACATGTGGAGCAGTGGAGTCACTCACTGCTGTGCTGTCTCTCTAAACGGAAACTGGCAAATCATGAGGGGATGCCTGGCACCTGACCGCATGACTGTTTGACACTGTCTTTAAAGTGAAGGAGCCACGTATGATGCCCACCAGACCATTACGGTTACGGTACACTAAGTGCACACTGAACAGGTAGGAGGGTGGGCGGGGGTCTGGGGGTGGGCAGAGTGCAGAGGTGATTGGCCATAAGAAGCGGTAGGCACGCGGCCCGGGGCTGTGCACTGACAGGCTTAGAACAGAGTAAGAGAGCAGAATTTTCATAGTTTGTGCCTAAACTTTTTCTTTAGTGATTTATTTTTAGAGTGCTCTGTTTATTTTTCATTTGATGCTCTGCTGAGCCAGGGAGCAGCTCTAGGCATGAGCTTCATAATTAATGCAGTGCAGTTTACATATTTTGTAAGTGTGTGTCTGAGTTTTTGTGTGTGTGTGTCTGAGTGTGTTTCCGAGTGTTTGTGTGTGCATCTGAGTATGTTTTTAAGTGTGTCTGAGTGTTTGTATGTGTGTGTGCCTGTGTTTTTGTGTGTGTCTGCTTTCCGGGGGGGGGGGGGTGACACCATAACTTACCGCACCGGGTGACACCAACCCTAGTGACGCCACTGAATGGAGAACTAACATTACCGAAAGAGGCACATATGCGCAGTGGCGTAGCGTGGGTTGTCAGCGCCAAGGGCAAGGCAAGTATTGAGTCCCCTAACCCATTAGCACTGACTGAGTCTCTTCCACCATTACAGTAGGGATTGGCAGATTTGCTTTGAATCTAGGAGCCAGCTAAATAACTTAGGAGAAAACCAAAGCTTTATTTTAAATAACAAAAATAACAAATCTTAAACTTACAAATAAAAAGACTAGAACCAAATGTAATGAGCATGAATTTGATTCATGAAGTTGTTTGCTGTGTATTTTGAACAACTTTACTTTAAGTAATATATATATATATACATATACATATATATATATATATGTATATAAATATATATATATATATATATATATATATTTATATATATTACAGGCAGCAGTAGCACTAATCTTCTTCTCAAGCAAGGCAGCCAGCACACCTTGTCGCCTCACTGCCTGAGATTCAACCACACAAAACTACAGTCAGGCTACAGCCATTGGCTGAAGCTAAACTGTGCCATTGGTTGCAAGCTTAACTGTACAGCACAGCCATTGGCTGACAGCATAGTTACTAGCAGCTGATTGGGTGCATGGAAAGGGGGGCGTGTTTCCAATTTGGCATGGAAACATCTTACATGCAGCGTTAATAGACATCAATCATCGTGGAGTGGAGGTTGCCAGCCGGCAATTGAATGTCAGCTGATGCTTGTTAGAAGCAATGAGCTGATGCTGATTGTCGTCGCTGCATGTGAGACAGTGAGAATGGCGGAGTGCACCTCATGATAAGGAGATAGCTCTTTCAGCTTACCAGCAGCTAGCCTCATACTGCACAGATCCCCCCACGCCCCCCATACCCCCGTAAAGCATTTGTGAGTGTGCACAGTAGCGCACTTTATGAATTGGCAGGCGGCTCCTCACAAGCAACCCCCACCTTAGGGGAAATTCCTTAGGGGCGCAAATTTCTTTTAAAATTTTGCGCCCAAAAGAATTATGCACTCGGGGCAACCGCCCCTTTGCCCCCCCCCCCGCTACGCCACTGCATATCCGACCCACAGGGTCCCTAACCCTTTGACCCATATAAATAGTGCTATGTGTGTGTGGGGAGCAGTAGTGTACACCAGTCTTTCTCAACTCCAATCCTCTACTACCCATAACAGTCCAGATTTTTATGATATCTGAACTAGAGCACAGGTGAAATAATCATCTGATCAGTAACCATGGTAACTAACCTGTCCTCACCCATCAGCTGATTATTTCACCTGTGCTGTAGTTAAGATATCATGAAAATCTTTGATTGGAGTTGAGAATAACGCTGGTTTACACAAAACATGAAAAGGGTATGGGAGAGGACTAGCTGAAGATATTTGTTTGCAAAAGTAAAAAAAAAAAATGTGTTTCTGTTATGGAGCAAAAGATTGTGGCAACTTGGGAAGCCTTAGAGACTTGCTGCCCTATAACACCATTCTTCAATTAATGCAGTGGGGATATTGAAGTGTATGTGCACCTGAAAAAGCAAAATACTTTCTAGACTATAGTAACTGTTGCCTCATAAAGAAGTTAATATATCTCTCCAGCTATCACTCTGCTTTTTAAGTTGCCTTTTTAAAATATATATATGCATGGCATAATAGTCTAAGTTCATGGCTTTCATATGTAGTAGCAGTTCTGGCCTAAGTTGCTTTGCAACTGGTTTTGAGATTCTGGAGATATTGTTTTTGTGCTCAGCTGGAGTCTGGATTTGGGTATCTGTCAAGTATTGTATTCATGTGTTTTTTTTTTCACTTTTGGATACAAAAGGTAATCTGTATGTTTTCTTCCAACTCTTTTCACTTTTTTTTTTTTTTTGCCCTGCTTTGATACACATTATCCAACCTTCTGCTTCTGCCCCACCCCCCCTCTCTCTGGATTTTTTTTTTAACTTTTCTTTTAAGTTTCAAGGTCATCAGGGATAAACAATGCCACCAGCCTCTGTTTGAAATGCGAGCGCCATTGGCGTCCATTGCCACCGTCTCCGTGGCAACACAGTAACCATTAATTTTCAATTAAAGTAGACAAAAAGCTCGATGACAGCTCTGGGTCTGCTGAAGATGTCAAGAATCTGTATTAATATACAGCAAGAGAGTATAATTGTGTGTCCATCTTCACAAGCAACAAAGATGGGGGATAATTAGCAGCTAGAAAGCCACTCTGTAATTTTGTGCTTATTGTCACCACAGCCTGGTACATTAGCATAAATTAAAAGCATAATTTATTCCTATTAAAGTGCTGTGATATTTCTAGTCTCTCTTTTATTACTATTTTCTATGTATTAACATCACATCACAGACATAAAAAATGGGCTTTTATATTTGATTTTTTTTCATACACCTGTCCTCAAACACAAGTCATATATAGCAAATCATTCAACGCCTTTGTCTTCCAGGTGTCTCTTAATATCATTTATTTTTTCTTAATATATACAGACACAGCTTATCAACCTGTCATGGAAATATTTGTAATGTGTCTATTACTTTAACAAACCGCTCAACAACAGAAATCTTTCTCATCTGAAAAAAAACTACACATAGACGCACACACATACACTCTATATATTTGATACTGAAAACAAAGAGATCACTACTGTTTTTGGTATCAGGTTAGTGTCATTGCCTCTTTAAAAATTTAAGCCATTTCAAAAAAATTGCAGTTTTTTTCAAACTCAAAACTGAAAGCCAAGAGAATGCATTTTCATTTTGAACATGTACCGAGTGCACCTTCATTTGATCATCATGTTTGCTCAGACAGCGGACAATGGTATGTATTCATCAGTGATAACAACAATGTAGTCATCACCAACACAATATAGGCTCTCTATATATGCAAGATGTTTAACTGCTGGCCCCTGGACTAGAAGTGAAGCATTATGGGAAAGGGGCTTTTACTGCTTGGGAGGAAGGCCCTCTTTTTCTTCCTTTCCTGGTTACTGGTGGATTGGATTATTGGTGGAGATAGTTTAAAATCTTGAAGCAGAAGGGAGAAGTTTGTCACTTGGATCTGTGTTGCAAGTATCTACATACTGCCCTATCCATGGTATTGCTAGTTTATGTTCCTGTTTCAGCTTCTTAGCGATAGAGCTAGTCCCTTTCAATGATTATTATCATTTATTTGTATAGCGCTGGGTACATAGATAAGGGTATACAATAAAAAAGATTTGCGAAAAGATATAAATACATAACAGAGTAAACAAAACTACTACAGAAGGAGGAGGACCCTGCTCTGAAGAGCTTACAGTCTACAGGTTGAGGGTACAGAGACATAAGGTTTGGGGTAGCTTGTTGCATGGATTATAGATGCAGCAGCTAGTCAAAGAAGTTCAAGATTTGTTTTGGGTTGGATGAAAAACAGAGGAGAGACGGTAAACCTCTCTGAATAGGTGGGTTTTCAATGAGCGCAACTAGCTATACAGAGTTGGAGACGGTCTGATTGAGCGAGGTAGAGAGTTCCAGAAGAGCAGAGTGTGAAAAGTCTTGGAGGCGTGAGAGGGACATAGGGATAATAGGATTGAAAAGATGTAGGTTAGAGGTTGATCGAAGAGGATGGCTTGAGGAGTATTTGGAGATGAGAGAGGAAATATAGTTGAGAGAGAGGTTGTTCCATGCTTTATAGGTTAGGGTTAATACTTTAAATTGTATTCTAGAGTGTATGGGGAGCTAGTGTAGAGACGTGTTATAATCAGGCCCAGACTGAGTATAGGGCATGCAGAGCATTTGCTTGGTGGACCGGGGCCGGGGGTGGGATCTGTTACCTTAGCCCTGCCCATTCACCAATATTATTATTTGTTAGGTTAGGGTTAATATTTTAAATTGTATTCTAGAGTGTATGGGGAGCTAGTGTAGAGACGTGTTATAATCAGGCCCAGACTGAGTATAGGGCATGCAGAGCATTTGCTTGGTGGACCGGGGCCGGGGGTGGGATCTGTTGCCTTAGTCCTGCCCATTCACCAATATTATTATGTGTGCATGATGAAGGGCCAACCCTGCCCTGCTCATTACTGCCATGCTGTGTCTGTAAGCCAGGTCAGGGCTAGACTTGCCCCGCTCTGCAGAATGGTTTTATAGGATTTTGTGTGGCCCCAACACCACTGATCAGAAAAAACAGTTGCACACTTCTTATTTCATAAAAACATAGATTTTTACCCCAGATAAGAACCATAGGTCTATCAAGTCTACCCATATATTCTATAAAGTCTACGCTTAATTAGTTTGTAGGATAACCTTATGCTTATTCCCGACATTTTTGAAGTCTCCCACAGTGTTTGTCTTTACCACCTCTAATAGAAGTTTATTTCACACATTAACCACCGTTTCTGTGCAAATTACTCCTGAATCTACTACCCTCCAACATGACCTTTGTACTGGTGTTGCTCTTTTTGTAAAAAATACTTACAGTCTCAACTTTATTGAGCCCCTTAATATATGTGAAGGCTAATGTCATATCACCTCTCTAACTTATCTCCTCTAAGCTATACATATTTAGTTTATCAAGACGTTCTTTGTAAATTAAATTTTTATTAGACCAAGTACCCCTCATTTAAACAGGTTCCAATTTGTTTATATCCTTCTGAATATTTGGCCTCAAGATCTATGCACCATACTCAAGATAAGGCCTAACTAGTAATCTTAAACCGCTTAATGACATAGACCTACCCCTAAGGGGTTTTCAGCCCTGTAATTGCGCTGGTCTCGCAAAAGCAGCAAGTCGCATTATTACTACATAACTTCCTCCAAGAGGTATTCAGCAATAACAATGTGAAAACAACAGATGGTATGTTGGCTGTTGTTAAGCGGTTAAAGTTGCATAAGAACTTTACTTTTTCTGCTGCTAATACCTTAAAAACAAACATTATATTGGCCTTCTACAGCACTACTGCATTATTTATCAAATTTACCAAATATTAATTCTCAAGTGCTATTTCTCTTTGTAACAGTCCTTAAAGTGTCATTGAGCCTGTAATTAACCATTGGATTTTTCTTTCCTAAATGTATATTTCTGTACTTTTGACGTTTAACTTTAGATCCAAGTTTTTTGGGATTTTTTTTTAATATCGCTTATCATTTGATCCACCCCCCACCCCCGAATATCAATTCTGTTACAAATCTTTGTATTGTCTAGAACCCTTTGCTGACATCAGTGATAAATATGTTAAAAAAAAACAGGCCCCAGAAAATACCCCTGAGGAATATCACTAATAACTGCCCCTCTATTAAATGCATTCCATTTTGTCTATCTTTAAACTAGCATTCTACCCATTAAACAACTTTTAGGTGAAATTGTACCAACTTTTGAAAATTAAATTAACAATTAAATACATTAATAGTAACAATTAAAATGTAGTAAATACATTAATAGTAACAATTAAATACATTAATAGTAACAATTAAAATGTAGTAAATACATTTAAATACATTAATTGTAAATAACCTCCTATTTAATTTGTTACTAAAAATCTGATTATAAGCCTCTGCTGTAAAGTGATCTCCGAGAAGGAAACAGTGCTTGTGCACATGTATAACAGTGCTTTCCTCCTGTATGATGATGGCTTATTGTAATATTCATGTACAGTGTACAGCACTTAGCAGTCAGTCATCTGATACATTTACTTATATTTGGGGCATAGAAGGTCGATTTCTCTTCCTTTGGCAAGACAACAAATTGTAAGTTGCCAAATTTGATTAATTTACTTTTCTTCCATACAAATTATACACTCTGGGATAGGCTTAGGACTTGAGCACTATATGGCAGAAGTGATTGCAAGAGTGTTCCAATCCAATGCTATACACATGTGATGTTGCTAGGCCCTCTGCATATGTACATCTGCTGTAAAAACATGGTTAGGTATACAGTTATGAGAGAAATAAAATATATTTAATTTTGATAATTTTGATGTATCAAGCTCCGTAAAGATCGCTGCTCCATAACTTGGCCGCCTGCTCTGAGGCAGCAGACAGAAATCAACCCGATCAAATACGATCGGGTTGATTGATACCCCCTGCTAGCGGCCGATTGTCCACAAATCTGCAGGGGGCGGCATTTCACCAGCAGTTCACAAGATTCTGTCGGCATTTATCGATGTGCAGCGGACATGATAAGCTACATCGTATCATGTCCGCTTGCACATTAGTAAATATACCCCCTGATCAACTGCAAGATCACTAAATCAAAGTACAACTTTGGTATTGTGTATTTCTACTGTTTAATGTCTGACACAGAGGAGAAAGCAAAATTGTTCCTGCGGATCTATCAACCTTTTTTTTTCCATACAAATAAATAAAAGTCAATGAATGCAGATTAAAATTAATATGACTTTATTTTTCCACAGGAGAATTCTTTTAAAGACAAGAATATCTAAGTCTGGTCTCCTTAAAACTTCTCTTAGTCAGAGCACAGTATTATGATTTATTTACAAATCTACAAAATATTTCCACAGAATGTCCTGTGGTTAAGACTCCCCACAGGACACTGAATCAAGCCTTTCTAACAGGCTACTTATTGTACAGGTACTTTCTCTCTTATGGACTCTACAGTATGATTATGTACTTTTTCTGGGGTCAAAAGGTTTTACTTCATGAACATAAACTGCATCCCTAGTTAGTGGTGGTGATGTCATCCATTTCCTGCAGATTCACTGGAATTCTGGTACTCCGGCCTCAAACGTCTCAGTGACTCACCTCTATGTCAGGACAAGGAGGGGTATATCACAGCTTGGCTCTTACAGCAAATTAATTCATATATTTAAATGAAAGGAAAAGCTAGCTCCTCATATCACATCCAGTCAGAGACATCCTTCAAGGGAGAATTTAGTATAATTACCCTAAAGGGAGCCGTCCCAATGCTCAGTCACAACATTGACCCGCTGCATGAGAACTGACAGGGAAATTACAGGCTGCACACTCTGCAGAAGGATCATCCTCCTCTCGTGTACCAGACAGGCACGGCACAGGAGACCTCAAAAGAAAGACGCACACACAGAATCTAAATACTCGTTGCCACATTAGCATTTTATAAAAAAAAAGAGAGATAATCGAAACAAGTCAGTGAAAAAATAAAAAGCATTACACAAACAAATAAATAAAAACTGGAATAAATATTACTTTACCTCTAAATTAGGGGTGGCGAGCCTTGGCACACTTGTTCAAGGTGCACCAAAAAAAAAAAAATTGTTGGCATTTCCCATACCATGCTGCCCTGCACTTCCGCCATAGTGTTAGTGCCAAACCACCTACAAGAGAATGTTTTAGAATATTATTGCAAATTTGGCACACTCCACTGCTGCCCTAAATGATCCTGTTCACACAATTTATTGTGCAATCCCCTTTATAGTTACATTAAAGGGACATTCCGGTCAAAATTTAAATGTACTTAGATCTTTGAATAGAAACATATTTGCAATATACACGTATTCGCAAAAAAAAGCTTCTAATAAAAGTTATGACTTTTTTAGTTTAAACATTTTTCTCTGCATGTGCATGTGAAGCATAACTAGATATTCACAGTGTACCAGCATTTTAAATACTGCAGCTAATTAGAGCACCAGAGGGGCTTGTAACATGTCAGCCATTAACAAATTGAGTCATTACCAGATAGCACAAGCACCTTAGGCTCTCTGAACAAGTGTTGTATTTAGAATGCTGGTGCACGTGCATACTTAAATACACTTTTGAAACAGCTATAGCTTTTATTAGAAGCATTTTTGCTTTGAGCTTTTATTTTTTACTTTTTTAAAATATATTTATTTTTTATTTTTATACTTTTTTTTTCCAGATCCCAAGACTTGCAAAGGTTATGTGATAACTTTTCCAACGGTGGGTCTTGGGGGTCTGTAGGTGCTTAGATGCCTGAGATACAGGCTTCTTAGCAGCATGCCCCAATTTCCCTATATTGTCCATTGTTCATTTTAAATAAAGTTGCGCAGTGACGTTATCACGTCATTGAGCGTGACATCACCATGCAAATCATGATGCCTCTCACTATTCAGGCCAGATCGCCGGGGTGGGAGTACATGGGAGCCCCTAGATTGCCCTAAAGGTGGATGAGTGCTAGCGACAGCTCTGAGCCGTCGTCAGCACCTGATTTGAACAATTTGCGACGGCTCAGAGCCGTCGTTAGCACTCAAAGGGTTAATGTTTACAAAACCTACCACAACACCCTTTCAGATTATCTTATTTATTTTTTCATTTAAAAAAAGTATGTTGCGTTACTTGTTGGTTTTTAGACACCCACATACAATTGTGGAAAAGTCACAGGACCAGCACACACTCCTTAGGAATGTCCCTTTAAATCACTTTAAGGTAGATGTAGGTGCACACCTGGGGGACCACCCTTTCCAAAGTCCCAGCATATAGTATGAAGAAAAATACACAGGTAGCACTCTGAATGGAGCAACAGCACCTTTATTGAGCAACGTTTCGGGGCTCCTGCCCCTTTATCAAACCCACATACAATTGTATTATAAAGCACTTGTAATTAAGGATAATTCCTTTTTTTTTTTAATGTACACGAAATAACAGATTATCCTCTATAACAGGACCCTGGCAGCAGAGCTTACAATCAAGTGGGTAAGAACGGATATTGGCAGCTCAAAGTTCACTACCCAGGATGTGTCTGCTTCCAGCTTACATTGTGATAAGCAGTAAAAAAAAAATTTTTTTTAGTGAATTTGGAAAGTAAAAATTTCAGTGTTCTGTCCCTTTAGGAAATGGAAAGATGAAGACAAAATGAGGGAGACAGAGAGATGAGTAAACAGGAAGCAGCCAATGATGTGGAAGGAATGTGTTACGAGCAGCGTGTCTGAGAAAGAGAGAGGGTTTCCGTAATTTGACTTTCATAATGCAGCACTTACGTGATATTAGTAAACCAGACAAACAGAGCAGGACCCAGGCCCACATCCAAGTGCAGGCTGAGCCAAAACTCCAGCCCCCTTAACACCTCCTTCTCCCGCCTTCTCCTTTCCACAGTGTCTGGGAGCCCTGAACTGTGAAGGATCCAGAGGCAAATACTTCTGGCTAAAAGTTAGAGCAATGACAAGATTAGGCAGGGACATGATTTCAAAGCAATGTCAGCCCTGCAATGCAATGAAACTCTCCTGCCCCCTAAGAATACAATGAGTCGTTTTTCCAGTATATGCTCATTATAATAAACAGATGTCTTAGAATAAAGAACGCTGATCTCATATAGGGATATCGAAAAGCATAACAATATCTTATAAAGTATAATTATATGCTCAATAATACAATTAAAAAGCACTTTAAACTCAAATATTTTCTGTCACAAATATAAAAGAGCAGCAATTAAAGGGATATTCCAGCCAAAATTGGAATACACATGGATGCATTTCAGTTTTGAATAGAAGCGTTTTTGCAATATACATGTATTGGCGAAAATGCTTCTAATAAAAGTTCTAGCTGTTTCAAAAGTGTATTTAAGTATGCACCGTGCACCAGCATTTTAAACACAGCACTTGCTCAGACAGCCTAAGGTGCTTGTACTATCTGGTAATGACTCAATTTGTTAATTGCTGACACTATACAAGCCCCACTGATGATCTGAGCAGCTGCAGTATTTAAAATGCTGGTGCACTGTGAATATCTAGTTATGCTTCACGTGCACTTTCAGACAAAAATGTTAACACTAAAAAAGTAATAACTTTTATTATTTTTGTGATTACATGTTTATTCCAAATATGTTTCTATTCAAATATGTAATTCATCTAAGTACATTTAAATTTTGACCGGAATGTCCCTTTAATTATTATTATTTTTTTTTTTTAAAGGGGCATTAAAGTGATGGTAAAGTTATCCTGTTTACTATGCATATTTGATAAATGCTTGATATCCCAAGTTTTTTCCTTATATTAATATCTATCATTTTAAATATTATTTCTACGTATGTCGGCTCGTTCCTCCACCCCCTCATATTTCCTGGTTGAATGGGTCTGTGACGTAGAGAGTGGTCCCACTTGCTCTCTACATATTGAGGAACGCACGTTCACAAACCAAATCAACCATTGCATGTGCAATAGCAATTTCCTCGCTTCCCAACGAATGCGCAATAGCACTCTATCTGATACCGAGTTAAACAATTAATCACAAGATTCATTGTTTACTTTTCGGACAGAAGCGCATAAGGGTGAAGGAGTCTGCAGCAATATTGAGAAAGCATAATTCCCCTAGTGTAGAATCCTCTGTTCATGATCGAGTCCTGTGAATGAATGACGTAGGCTGGGATTCCCTTGAATGTGTATCGTGCATGCGTCCATCATGAACGAGCACAAAGCCGATCAGGATGATTGACACCCCCTGCTAGCAGCCGATTGGCCATGAATGTGCAGGGGACGGCATTATTATTATCAGGTATTTGTAGAGGCATTGCACAAACATTTCACCAGAAATGCTTGTGCAATGTTTAATGCAGACAGAGTATGCTGTCGGCATTTAGCAATGTCGGGCAGACATAATTCGCTACAGCGAATTATGTCCGCCTGCCGTTTGATGATTCGGCCTCAAAGTGTCCAGACACTAAACTGTGCAAACAATGAGGGGAAACCTTGTCATATTCCACACAGTCATTGAGCAGTTCAGTATTTAGACACTTTATTACCTGTTTTAAAAATATATACAGTATATATACATATATATATATATATATATATATATATATATAAAATTGTCCTATAAATTTGATAAGGGGAAACATAGTTTTCAACATGGTGGAGCCCATTACTTTATAGAAACTAAAACATAACACTTACGCCTAGATTTAGAGTTCTGCGTTAGCCGTCCAAACCAGCGTTAGGGGGTCCTAACGCTGGTTTTGTCTGCCCGCTGGTATTTAGAGTCAGTCAGGAAAGGGTCTAACGCTCACTTTCCAGCCGCAACTTTTCCATACCGCAGATCCCCTTACGCCAATTGCGTATCCTAGAGTCTTGGCTGAAGTGAGCGTTAGAACGCTAACGACAAAACTCTAGCCGCAGAAAAAAATCAGGAGTTAAGAGCTTTATGGGCTACCGCCGGTTTTACATTTATATGTTTTACATTTATATGTATTAACCCCTAAACCGCCTGACTCCCGCCTCAAAAACCCTATAATAAATAGTATTAACCCCTAATCTGCCCACCCTAACATCTTTGACACCTAACTTCAAGTATTAACCCCTAATTTGCCGACTGGACCTCGCCGCTACTCTAATAAATGTATTAACCCCTAAAGCTAAGTCTAACCATAACACTAACACCCCCCTAAGATAAATATAATTTTTATCTAACGAAATAAATTAACTCTTATTAAATAAATTAATCCTATTTAAAGCTAAATACTTACCTGTAAAATAAACCCTAATATAGCTACAATATAACGAATAATTATATTGTAGCTATTTTAGGATTTATATTTATTTTACAGGCAACTTTGTATTTATTTTAACTAGGTACAATAGCTATTAAATAGTTAATAACTATTTAATAGCTACCTATTTAAAATAATTACAAAATTACCTGTAAAATAAATCCTAACCTAAGTTACAATTAAACCTAACACTACACTATCAATAAATTAATTAACTAAACTACCTACAATTATCTACAATTAAATCAACTAAACTAAATTACAAAAACAAACAAACACTAAATTACAAAAAATAAAAAAAGATTACAAGAATTTTAAACTAATTACACCTACTCTAAGCCCCCTAAAAAAATAACAAAGCCTCCAAAATAAAAAAATGCCCTACCTTATTTTAAAATTAAAAGTTAACAGCTCTTTTACCTTACCAGCCCTTAAAAGGGCCTTTTGTGGGGCATGCCCCAAAGAAAAGAAGAGGACATCAGATTCAAGTTCAATCCGATTGCCTGATCCAATCAGCCAATCAGATTGAGCTTGCATTCTATTGGCTGATCGGAACAGCCAATAGAATGCAATCTCAATCTGAATGGCTGATTGGATCAGCCAATCGGATTGAACTTGAATCTGATTGGCTGATTGAATCAGCCTATCAGATTTTTCCTACCTTAATTCCGATTGGCTGATAGAATCCTATCAGCCAATCGGAATTCGAGGGACGCCATCTTTGATGACGTCACTTAAAGGAACCTTCATTCGTCGGGAGTCGCCGGAAGAAGAGGATGGATCCGCGTCGGCTGCTTCAAGATGGTCCCGCTCCGCGCCGGATGGATGAAGATAGAAGACGCCACCTGGATGAACATGTCTACCGGTTTGGATGTCCTCTTCTTGCCGGATAGGATGAAGACTTCGGACCATCTTCTGGACCTCTTCTTGCCGGATAGGATGAAGACTTCGGACCCTCTTCTGGACGGATCAGTGATACCCCGCATGGTGAAGATAAGGTAGGGAGATCTTCAGGGGCTTAGTGTTAGTTTTTTTAAGGAGTGTTTGGGTTAGATTAGGGGTATGTGGGTGGTGGGTTGTAATGTTGGGGGGGTATTGTATGTTTATTTAAATGCAAAAGAGCTGTTTTCTTTGGGGCATGCCCCGCAAAGGCCCTGCTAAGGGCTGGTAAGGTAAAAGAGCTGTTAACTTTTAATTTTAGAATAGGGTAGGGCATTTTTTTATTTTGGGGGGCTTTGTTATTTTTTTAGGGGGCTTAGAGTAGGTCTAATTAGTTTAAAATTCTTGTAATTTTTTTTATTTTTTGTAATTTAATTTAATTTTTTTTGTAATTTAGTTTAGTTGATTTAATTGTAGATAATTGTAGATAGTTTAGTTAATTAATTTATTGATAGTGCAGTGTTAGGTTTAATTATAACTTAGTTTAGGATTTATTTTACAGGTAATTTTGTAATTATTTTAACTAGGTAGCTATTAAATAGTTATTAACTATTTAATAGCTATTGTACCTAGTTAAAATAAATACAAAGCTGCCTGTAAAATAAATATAAATCCTAAAATAGCTACAATATAATTATTCGTTATATTGTAGCTATATTAGGGTTTATTTTACAGGTAAGTATTTAGCTTTAAATAGGATTAATTTATTTAATAAGAGTTAATTTATTTCGTTAGATAAAAATTATATTTAACTTAGGGGGGTGTTAGTGTTAGGGTTAGACTTAGCTTTAGGGGTTAATACATTTATTAGAGTAGCGGCGAGGTCCGGTCGGCAGATTAGGGGTAAATACTTGAAGTTAGGTGTCAAAGATGTTAGGGAGGGCAGATTAGGGATTAATACTATTTATTATAGGGTTTTTGAGGCGGGAGTGAGGTGGTTTAGGGGTTTATACATTTATTATAGTGGCGGCGAGGTCCGGTTGGCAGATTAGGGGTTAAGAAGTGTAGGTAGGTAGCGGCGATGTTGTGGGGGGCAGATTAGGGGGTAATAAATATAATATAGGGGTCGGCGATGTTAGGGGCAGCAGATTAGGGGTACATAGGGTTAATGTAGGTGGCGGCGGTGTACGGAGCGGCAGATTAGGGGTTAATAATAAAATGCAGGGGTCAGCGATAGCGGGGGCGGCAGATTAGGGGTTAATAAGTGTAAGGTTAGGGGTGTTTAGACTCGGGGTACATGTTAGGGTGTTAGGTGCAGACTTAGGAAGTGTTTCCCCATAGGAAACAATGGGGCTGCGTTAGGAGCTGAACGCTGCTTTTTGGCAGGTGTTAGGTTTTTTTTTTCAGCTCAAACTGCCCCATTGTTTCCTATGGGGAAATTGTGCACAAGCACTTTTTTTAAGCTGGCCGCGTCCGTAAGCAACGCTGGTATTTAGAGTTGCAGTGGCGGTAAATTATGCTCTACGCTCCCTTTTTGGAGCCTAACGCAGCCCTTCAGAGAACTCTAAATACCAGCGGTATTTAAAAGGTGCGGGGGAAAAAAGACACGCGTAGCTAACGCACCCCTTCTAACGCAAAACTCTAAATCTAGGTGTTATTTATTCAATATTTAAACAATATTTAAACAACTAACATAATAGCAAAACATACATCTACATGCTATTCTCAGACTAATCTTTGTATTAAATGCATGATCATATCTAGCATTTATTTACTGTTTAATATCCCTTTAAAAGAACGTTAGACGCTAACTTGAAAGTAAAACAACTTTGTAGTATAAAGTCATCACCTAATTTGCTTACTTTTTTCCTGTAAAATCTGTTGTTCTCATTTTCCTAGAGAGAATTGCCGCTCAAAGTCTGTAACCTAAGGGCTAGATTTATTAAAGCTGAGGCGGACAGGGGCGCGTATACGCGCCCCTGTACGCCTCAGCTCGCCTGTGGCGGGGCGAAATTACCCGCATGTATTTGCCATTGCACACGAGCGCAATTTTGCGCTCGCGTGCAATCCCAACCCCCTGCCCGCGCACAGTCAATCACGTGCGGGCAGGAGCTGACAATCTCCTCGGTCTGACTTGAATTGAATTTCGCCACCTTAGAGGTGGCGAAGAGGTTAGGGAAGCAGCCGCTGCTTGATAAATGACGGCGAGCAAGTTCTTGTGAGAACTTGCAGCCGTAGGGCTTTAATAAATCTAGCCCTAAGTAAGTATGCTGCAAATGCCAGACATAGCTACCTATTACACAAATCAAGGGAGAGGATATGAGTGTAAAGGTTTAGGGCCAGATTAAAAGTGGAGCGTTATTTAATGCTCCAGCGCGATCGTTTATTTTGCTAGAAGTAAGCTTTTTGCACTCGTATTATGAGTTGAAAGTAAACTGTTTTCACTCGCATGCTAACCTGCCAAGTGTAAAAAGCGTGCGCATTCACGTATTCCCCATAGAAGTCAATGGAGCAAAAAAGTGGAAAAAACTGTACACACAACTTGTGCGCAAACCCGATCAAATATTCTCATGTGCGCTAACCTAACATGAAAATATGAATATTTCACATTCCAATGTTCTTCACATAGAAGAATAAGTTATATTTATTGATAAAAACATATTTCTAAATAAATCTAATGGTATTTTGGTTCAATATCCAGCGCTATGAAATTTGGCGGCGCTTTACAAATAAATGATAATAATAATAATAATACTATACAGTATATCTATACTTATATTTTTATATATATAGATGATTATATATAGGTATAGTTATATACAGATATATATAGGAATATCTATAAATACATAGAACATATTCTGCTATGTGCAGAACATTGGAATGTGAAATATTTACATTAAATACACAGTATAACACCCTATTCAAAATTAATATTGCATAAATATGATTTTACATGTTTTCCTCTACTTAACTGCAAAGGTCTTCAATGCACTTCTATATATAGTATGTCTATATATGTGTACATTTGTATTTATGTGTTTATATGTGAATATATGTCTGTAAATACATATGTACACACATATAAATAAATATATATATATATATATATATATATATATATATCCATACATATACATATTTAGAAATGTGTATGTATGTATCTCTATCTTAAAGCCCTTTGCCTGCCTGAGACCTCATATCTTTGAGCCCTTATAACTTTTGTGTACAATAAGTTTTTGAATAATTTGTATTAGTGTTATTATAAGTGTAACTGTACTTTGTAATATATTTTTGATGTGTTTTGTGACACTTTTTTGTTTTGTGAAACAGTTAACCAGAGCTCTGAGGACACGGTAACCATCCTAGTGTAAATTGTGATTGCACCCAAGCAATTGCATTTCATTTCAACTTGTAATTGCAGCGGTAAACCCGACGAGCGCAAACACCTACGATAAACCCGACGAGCGCAAACACCTACGATAAACCCCTTATCGTTCGTGCATAACTATTAGCGCTTGTAATCTGGCCCTCAGGGGTCAATTTATCAAGCTCTGTACGGAGCTTGATGTCCCGTGTTTCCGGCGAGCCTTCAGGCTCGCATGAAACAGAAGTTATGAAGCAGCGGTCTATAGACCGCTGCTCCATAACCTGTCCACCTGCTCTGAGGCGGCGGACAGAAATCGACCTGATCGAATATGATCGGGTTGATTGACACCCCCTGCTAGCGGCCGATTGGCCGCGAATTTGCAGGGGGCGGCATTGCACCAGCAGTTCACAAGAACTGTTGGTGCAATGATAAATCGCTGTCTGCATTTATCGATGTGCGGCAGACATTATACGCTATAAATATACCCCTCAGTGTCTAAAAAAGTACTAAAAAAAGGTTTTTTTTAAATATTTTATTAGGTTTTTAAAAGTGACATACTTTAACAACATACTTTAATAAATACAGCATAATGTAAATCTTTTTGCATAAACAGTAATACAAGCAAACATTTGGGTACATTGTATTTCGGTAACAGGTTATCATTTAAATATTAAGAACCCAGTTGGGAAGTTAAAGTACTTTAGTTTTATAAAGTAACGGGTGCTGCCACGTTCGAACCCAAGTCTTCCCCTTATCTATAACAGATAAAACAGGCAATGAAATGAAAGTGTGCAATCAAGGCTGTGTGGAATATAGAATTGTTAAAGTTACTACTCAACAGGGTTTCCACAAAACCTTATTTGCAAACTCTCTTTTCCTCAAAAGATGAGATAGATATGGGGAAAACCTTGGTTCCAACATGGCAGCACCAATTTCTTTATTTAAAAACAGTTGAAATGAGAAAAACAACAATTTTCAAACTTTAATTAGAGGGGGAAAAATAGGACAAAATAAATACTGAAAGTATAATGCAAAGATGTGTTTGTTTCTTCCAATAATTAAACATTTTATATTACAATCTCAATATCCCTTTAAGTGGTCATGGAAAGAAAAAGAACACATGAGTTCTTGTTTGTGTGCTTTCATAGTTGGCACCAAATATTTACTCTGGCCAGTTTTCTAGAACAATGCTGTCAAATATCCTTCTGATCACTTGGGGTTGACTACAGAAATCTGTAAGCAGTCTGTTTGCTACACTTGCTCTGCACATATTACACATAAAACAAACATTTTCAGGAGCTGTTTATCTCAGTAGGATCTTAAGCAAACCTCTTGTGAGGCTCCTGCTGATACTACAGAGCGGCTGAGGACCATATCCCCTTCCAGGTAATGTCTCCTTTGTGTTTTATCTTTTTTATGCTTTATTCTTAATAAGTGTTTAAGAAGCTCCTTCACCTCTCAAAGATGGAGGTCAGAAGGAACAGCTCACAACATGACTACATAAAGTCTCAAATATTACAGAAATACATCCATATTGCCGGCAACTTTAATTTCTAATACCATAATGTGAAGAGATGTCTGCATTCCAAGACTGCCAATAAGCTTATTGAATATATTAAGTTTTATCTACAGTATTGGGCAAAAAAATAATTTTCAATTCTATATAGTACCAGCACCACAGTCATACTTGAATGTTTAGAGAAAAATAAAATATTCTTCAATAGAAAAAATAATATTAAAGGGACATTAACAGGACATGAAAGTGAAGATTAAAATGTCATGGTTCAGACAGAGTGGTAGATTTATCAAATCCCGGGCAGACATGATTCACTATAGCGAATCATATCTGCCCTGCAGCGCTTAATGCCGACAGCATACGCTGTTGGCATTTAACATTGCACAAGCATTTCACAAGAAATGCTTGTGCAATGCCGCCCCCTGCACATTTGCGGCCAATTGGCCGCTAGCAGGGGGTGTCAATCATCCAATCGTATCTGATCGGGATGATTGCAGCCACCCACCTAAAAAGTGGCAGACAGTCTTAAAGGGCCAGTAAACCTAAAAAATAGTGCAGAATTATATAACATTATATGAGTGCTAGCTTTATAAAACCTAATATATCCGGTAAACTTTTATAAAAAAACAGGGTTTTCCAGACCCGCGCTCTGTGCTCTACTGAGCGAGTCTGGTTTTCCCTCAGAGCGCATCTGGCCAGCTGTCTAGTAACAGCCCGGCCTGACCGCGCCATTGCACTCAATGCAGCTCTCTCCAGGCCCGACCGCGCAATTACACTCAATGCAGCTCGCTCCTGCTCCAGGCCCGACCACGCCATTACACTCAATGCAGCTCGCTCCTGCTCCAGGCCCGACCGCGCCATTACACTCAATGCAGCTCGCTCCTGCTCCAGAAGCGAGCTGCATTAAGAGTAATGGCGCAGTCGGGCCAGGCTGTTACTAGACAGCTGGCCAGATGCGCTCTGAGGGAAAACCAGACCAGCTCAGTAGAGCACAGAGGACGGGTCTGGAAAACCCTGTTTTTTTATAAAAGTTTACCCGATATATTATGTTTTATAAAGCTAGCACTCATATAATGTTATTAAAATTCTGCACTATGTGCAGAATTATATAACATTATTTTTTAGGTTTACTGGCACTTTAAGACCGCAACTTCTTAACTCCTATTTCCGGCGAGACGGAAGGTTTGCGCAGAATAAGCAGCATTCTCTGCTTGGTAAATATACCCCAAAGCATTCAGTTTTAAGGCAATTTATTTCTGTTATTAAATTTACTTTATTCTTTTGTTGAAAAGCATACCTAGGTAGGCTCAGGAATAGCTATGCACTAATTGGAGCTAGCTGGTGATTGGTGGCTATGCACATATGACTTTTTCTCATTGGCTCACCAGATGTGTTCAGCTAGCATATGCTGTCGGCATTTAACATTGCACAAGCAGTTCTGGTGAACTGCTTGTGCAATGCCGCCCCCTGTAGATTCGAGGCCAATCAGCCGCTAGCAGGGGGTGTCAATCAACCCGATCGTATAGGATCGGGCAGATTGATGTCCGCAGCCTCAGAGGCAGCAAACCAGATAAGGAGCAACTGCTTCATAACTGCTCGTGCTCACGCGGAAACCAGGGGCATTAGGGGCCATTTGGCCTTGATAAATCGGCCCCCATATATATATCTGTGAAATATTTAGAATTCTTTACAGTATGTATAATAATGTTTAATAATTCCCTTAATAACTCCTTCTATGGGGCGTGCTAGAAAACCCTCTTCTGTCTTTTTTGTCTTTGTTCTTGACTTAGAGAAAAATTTATTTTTATTCTATCTATCTATCAATCTATATATCTATTTATCATCTTTCTATCTGTATATATCTACATATTATAGATATATTGTGTATATATAGATATATTTATTTATAAAATAAAAAGAACAAACAACTTTGTTTAAAAGGGATATTTTATATGGCAAGGGCTCAAAGGTATATATATATATATATATATATATATATATATATATATATATATATATATATATATATAGAGTGTGTGTTTAAAAAATTATTTTAATATGTTTTACATGTATTTTGTGATACTTTTATTGTAGACCTAACAATTTAATTCCAGTCTCAAGTCACACTAATTTGTTTAGCCCTCCAGCGCAACACATAACTTTCAACTTGTAATATGAGCGATGATGTTTAGCACAGCCCCAATATTCATCCATTGAAAGTATAGGGCAAAGTAAAGGGGTGTCGGACGCGATAAACATTCTCTGGTAATTCTGTTTTACCATGGACTTGTAATACCAGATTGCATGTAAATCCAAGCACGACCCAGCTATACTTTCACTTGCAATCTAGGCCTTAGTATTAGAATTAAACCATGAGATCCCACAATGTAGTGTGCACACTCCCTCTGGACCCAATGATCTAAACCTCTCTATTCTGGTGAGTCAATCTAAGACGTCAGTGCTAGTGCGAGGTGCCACAATGAATTTTAGACGGGCACATTTTAGCTTGAGATCTGTTTATCTCATTAAGTAGAGATCTGGATGTGAAAGTCGGTGAGTTTTGTGATCATCAAACCCTTTGTGAGACTGCTACTTCTCCATGGGACCACAATAACATATAGGTCAATCATAATTCTTTAGAAAAAGAAACATATCTAATGATTTTCTGCAAAAAATCACCATTAAAGTCTATAGTAAACTATGTAGAAAAATCATTAGATCAACCTTTCTAAAGGATTGTGATCAATCCTGTTTTAAACTATCAATTAATGAGACACAAACTTGATTGCAGACACAGAACTATGTTTAATATCTGTCTATCTATCTATCTATCTATCTATCTATCTATCTATCTATCTATCTATCAATCTATATGTCTGTCTTTCTGTCTCTGTCTCTATCTATCTGTCTGTCTATCATCTTAGCAAAGAAACTATCATTATAAATGCAATATATATTTATATATTTATTCGTCAAAATGTTAAAAAAAAACTCAGAAGGGCATTAAGCTCAAAATTAAATACAAAATTTGTTCTATGCATGCATTATTTATTTCACCTTCTTTTCCTATTTTTTTAGATATGCAAATAATTTTTTTCCACCGACCCAGAGCGACTCGAGAGCATAGAGCATACTTACATATGCTGGATTGTATCTGAACTTGTAGCATGCTATACAGCAATTGCATAGATCACTTTATTAGCTTATATTTACATATGTATAGTTGGTCGCCACAACGGTAAACTAGGTATACATATTCAACAGACCTTTACAAAATTGTTAACTAAAGTGCTCTGAAATCGCAAAACCCTTCAAATTTTAAAGGTTCTAAACATATGTTTTCTATGTGGATCTCTTGCAGTGTAGTGCTAAAATGCTGAAATAGACTATGCATGTAAAGATATAATAAAGATAAAGGACCAGATTACAAATGGAGCGGTATTTAAAGGGCCATAATTCTCAAATGTTTAAACACTTGAAAGTGATGCAGCATAGCTGTAAAAAGCTGACTAGAAAATATCACCTGAACATCTCTATGTAAAAAAGAAAAATATTTTACCTCAAAAGTTCCTCAGTAGCCACATCCCATTGACTTCTAAGCAACAAATCAGTATGTCTGTCCCGGGACAGTGGAAGGAGCGAGTTTACGTGCACTCTCATCTTATTTCCCTATTCAGCTTAAGGAAGTTTACAATGAAATCTCATGAGAGTTAAGTCAAATCTCATGAGATCACAGTAAAAGAGTTTATGACCTCAGCACTGTTGATGCTGATTGGCTGCTGTTCATTTCTTCATTTATTTTTTTTATCTGCAGCTGAGCAGTAACTGAACTAACTTTTTACACAGAACTTACTCTGCTGAGCTGAGGTAATTGTGAGGTAAAATATCTTCCTTTTTTACATAGAGATGCTCAGGTGATATTTTCCTGTCAGCTTTTTACAGTTATACTGCATCAGTTTCAAGTGATTTAGCATATGAGTATTATGTCCCTTTAACGATCTCGCTTGAGCGCTAACTCTGCTAGAAGTAAGCTTTTTTGCATGAGTCGGGTAGCGCTTGTATTACAAGTTGAAAGCAAACTGTTTTTGCTCGCGCTAACCCGATGCACGTAAAAAGCTGAAGTTAGAATATTGCGCAAAAAAGTATTCCCCCATAGAAGTCAATGGAGCAAAAAAAAGTAGGGAAAAAAACCTGACATCCTACTCACGCACAAACCCTATCACATATTCTGAAGGGCGCTAACCCCACATGAAAATATGAATAAACCATAGCCATGCTGACAGTGTTCTGTATGCTAGCACGGCTATTGGTTTAGAGGTGGAAACGTCACCTCATTGAGAGAAGAGCGATGTGCCGTGGGGAGTCGGAGGCTCTGACTTTAGCAAACTGCTGCGGTACAGACATGGTGAGTTTAGCACCCTTTTGTTAATAAGTGATAATTGAAACTACAGTTTATTTTTTAATGATGGTAAATCCTAGAGTTTTTTAAACACTCGGATTTACCAAGCTGCTCTGTCATTTACAAGTTATAATGTTCCTTTAAATTAAAGGACAAAGTCTAAATAGCTATGTACTTTTTACATGATGCTTAAAGCGAGATAAAAGTTTTGGATACCCCTGAATATGGAAGAAGATGGCCCTTTGTGCCATTTAACTATTTTCAGAGCAAATTTTTACTTGTGAAACAGCAAAATAATAAAATATGTGCAGATCCAGAAAATAGTCAAACACGAAGAGCCGCCTTCTTCCACATTCAGAGGAATCCAAAACCTCCAAATGCACCCGTCTAATTAAGAGAGATTTATCAAATTTGCATTTTTTTCTCTTGGTAACCTTTCTTTAAAACATACCTAGGTAGGCTCAGGAGCAGCAATAGACTATTGGGAGCTAGCTGTTTATTTACATATACTCACCGGCCACTTTATAAGGTACACCTTGCTAGTACCGGGTTGGACCCCCTTTTGCCTTCAGAACGGCCTTAATTCTTCGTGGCATAGATTTAACAAGGTGTTGGAAACATTCCTCAGAGATTTTAGTCCATATTGACATGATAGCATCACACAGTTGCTGCAGATTTGTCGGCTGCACATCCATGATGCAAATCTCCCGTTCCACCACATCCTAAAAGTGCTCTATTGGTTGAGATCTGGTGACTGTGGAGGCCATTGGAGTACAGTGAACTCATTGTCATGTTCAAGAAACCAGTTTGAGATGATTTGAGCTGTGTGACATGGTGTATTATCCTGCTGGAAATAGCCATCAGAAGATACACTGTAGTCTAAAAGGGATGGACATGGTCAGCAACAATACTCAGGTAGGCCGTGGCGTTTAAACAATTCTCAATTGGTATTAAGGGGCCCAAAGTGTGCCAAGAAAATATCCCCCACATCATTACACCACCACCACCAGCCTGAACCGTTGATACTAGGCAGGATGGGTCCATGCTTTCATGTTGTTTACGTCAAATTCTGACCCTACCATCTGAACGTTGCAGCTGAAATCGAGACTCATCAGACCAGGCAACATTTTTTCAATCTTCTATTGTCCAATTTTGGTGAGCCTGTGCATTTTGTAGCCTCAGTTTCCTGTTCTTAGCTGACAGGAGTGGAACCCGATGTGGTCTTCTGCTGCTGTAGCACATCTGCTTCAAGGTTTAATGTGTTTTGCATTCAGAGATGGTATTCTGCATACCTTGGTTGTAACAAGTGGTTATTTGAGTTACTGTTACCTTTCTTTCATCTTGAACCAGTCTGCCCATTCGCCTCTGACCTCAAAAAGGCATTTTCGTCCACACAAAAGCCACTCAATGCATATTTTCTCTTTTTCTGACCAACCTTTTTAAACTCTAGAGATGATTGTGCATGAAAATCCCAGTAGATCAGCAATTTTTGAAATAATCAGACCAGCCCGTTTGGCACCAACAACCATGCCACGTTCAAAGTCACTTAAATCCCCTTTCTTCCCTATTCTGATGCTCGGTTTGAACTTCAGCAAGTCTCTTCACCACGTCTAGATGCCTAAATGCATTGAGTTGCTGCCATGTGATTGGCTGATTAGCCATTTGTGTTACCAAGCAATTGAACAGGTGTTCCTAATAAAGTGGCCGGTGAGTGTAATGTAGACATTTTGGTGACCTAAAGTAAAGTGTTTGAATATATGCATAACAAAGCACATGTAAATTATATGGAAATTAAATATTTCACTTGTATTTATATATAGATTAAATGTAAAATAAAGGGTTTACCAGTAATTTAAAGGGATATGGTATACAACAAGGTGTTGGACTGGGAAGGGCTCAAAGGTGTATGTATGTATATGCATATTTGTGCGTGTGTGTGTAAATATATATGTATATGCATTTTTTTAATATATATATATATATATATATATATATGTTTGTGTGTGTGTGTGTATATATGCATGTACTGTATATAAATATATATATATATTTGTGTGTGTGTACATATGTATGTATGTGTGTGTGTGTGTGTATATATGTATGTATGTGTGTGTGTGTGTATATATGTATGTATGTGTGTGTGTGTGTATATATGTATGTATGTGTGTGTGTGTGTATATATGAATGTACTGTATATAAATATATATATATATATATATATATATATGTGTGTGTGTGTGTATATATGAATGTACTGTATATAAATATATATATATATGTGTGTGTGTGTGTGTGTGTACATATGTATGTATGTGTGTGTGTATATATGCATGTACTGTATATAAATATATATATATATATATATGTGTGTGTGTGTGTGTATATATGCATGTACTGTATATAAATATATATATATATATATATGTGTGTGTGTGTGTGTGTGTGTACATATGTATGTATGTGTGTGTGTGTGTGTGTGTGTGTGTGTATATATGCATGTACTGTATATAAATATATATATATATATATATGTGTGTGTGTGTGTGTGTGTGTATATATGCATGTACTGTATATAAATATATATATATATATATATGTGTGTGTGTGTGTGTGTGTGTGTACATATGTATGTATGTGTGCAGTGTTTAAAACTCCACTTCAGTTTAGTGCTCAAGCAACAGCTGACATGAAGTTTTTCAGCTCGCCCCCATATAAGTTTATCATGTGTGGGATTTAGCACACCCGCCCTATCCGGTATGCATAATGTTAGTGCGCTCCAGACTTTCGCTCAAATGCTAATGTATTACTTTTAACTTGAAATATGAGTGCAAAAATAAAAGCAGCCAAAAAGCACTATTGATTTAACTTAAATGTTGTTAATGGACAACAGTGCTAATATGTGTGCTCTTCACAAGTGTTTAACCCCTTGCAGTTATATGCAAACCATAGAGCAATAATAAAATTCACGTTAGAACTTTTCCTATTTGCACGTTTGCATCCCTTTAAAGGTGCATAAAACATGTTATTTTAAATGGCAAAGGAAAAGGTAGCCAGAATATTGGGGGGAAAAAGTCATACATCCTTTTGCAAAAAAAAAAAAAGATAACAAAATTGATGTTCAGGTGATATGTTTCCTGACTATCTTACAGGGATTACAACTGGATGCTTTCATTACACTGAGCTTGCATTGTCAGACTGTCTGACCTCAGTGCCATGAAAGTTTGCAGTTGCATACTATTTTAGTTAGCCATTAAAGGTATCACTTGTTCACCGGTTTCGTAATTTTTCGAAAAAGGGTTCATGGTTTCTTAAAATGACAGGATTAAAGAGAAGTGTTTTGTTATGGCTAAATGTATTACTTACCTATCTGAAAACTTTGGGCTGCAATGAAGTGTTGCAGCCTGTGGTGCTTTCCACTGCCATCCAAAAACACGTTATCATTAATTACTTCTGTATCAGCTCACGACTGGCTGCAAAAAGATTAAAAAAACTAATATCTGCATATGCATTTTGACATAACATAAAGTACACACAATACTTTTAATTCCCTTGTCAATGTCATAGTACTTTTTATGGGCTAATAATACTCACAGTACAATACCCTGATACTCCAAATACTGATTATTAAGATCAATCAATACTGTTAAAAAATACATTAAAATGTTATCATTAAATGGACATGATATCCAAATGCTGAAGCACTTGAAAGTACTACAGCATAGTTGTAAAAAAGCTGACTAGAAAATATCACCAGAACATCTCTATGTAAAAAAGCAAGATATTTTACCTCAAAAGTATTCACACCCCACTGAAAAGAGACTTTAAGCAGCCTATAAATATGCTAGTCCCAGGACTTCTCTGGCATGTTCAGACACAGTCATGTTATTTTCCTATTCAGTTAAAGGAAATTAACTATGAAATCTCAAAAGATTTCAGTAAAAAAAAATCACAGCAAAGCAAAGCATGACCTCAGCACTGCTGATGCTGATTGGCTATTGTTTTGGGGGGGTTTCAACTTGCAGATGGACAGAGCCCTTACTCTGGTGAGCTGAATACATTTTGAAGTAAAACATCTTCCCTTTTTACATAGAGATGCATATCTGCATATGCATTTTGACATAACATAAAGTACACACAATCATTTTGATTCCCTTGTCAATGTCATAGTACTTTTTATGGGCTAATAATACTCACAGTACAATACCCTGATACTCCAAATACTTACTGATTTTTAAGATCAATCAATACTGTTAAGAAATACATTAAAATGTTATCATTAAATGGACATGATACCCAAATGTTTAAACACTTGAAAGTACTACAGCATAGTTGTAAAAAGCTGACTAGAAAATATCACCAGAACATCTCTAAGTAAAAAAGGAAGATATTTTACCTCACAATTTCCTAAGTATTCACACCCCACTGAAAAGAAACTTTAAAGTGAAGGTCCCTTTTGCTCAATTAGTGCCCGGTTTTTAATAAACCTAATAAAAACAAGGGCACTTTAATTCATCAAAATTGACATTTCACTGTTTTCTTCAAAAATGTACCTTTTAATTCTGGCAGCCGCTCTAGCACATCCTCCACCCGTTGCAAGCCATCTTCGCGGGTCCAAAATGACGAATCCGGCTTCCTCCAATCACAGCGTTGCATCAGGCCAAGATTCCCCGGGGGAGAAAGCTGTGATTGGAGGAAGCCTGATTCGTAATTTCTGACGTCTGCTGAGGCTTCAGACGGCCGGGGGAATCGCTGGAGCGGCATTCAGGATTAAAAGGTAAGTTTTTGAAGAAAACAGTGAAATGTCAATTTTGATGAATTAAAGTGCCCTTGTTTTTAATAGGTTTATTAAAAACTGGGCACTAATTCATCAAAATGGACCTTCACTTTAAGCAGCCTATAAAGATGCTAGTCCCAGGACTTACAAGAGAGAGTGTATCTGGCATGTTCAGGCACAGTCATGTTATTTTCCTATTCAGTTAAAGGAAGTTAACAATGACATCTCACAATATTTCAGTAAAAAAAATCACAGCAAAGCAAAGCATGACCTCAGCACTGCTGATGCTGATTGGCTATTGTTTTTTTTTTTTTCAACTTGCAGATGGACAGAGCACTTACTCTGGTGAGCTGAAGAAATTTTGAAGTAAAATAACTTCCATTTTTACATAGAGATGTTCAGGTGATATTTTCATGTCAGCTTTTTACAGTTATGTACAGTTATGCAGCATCCCTTTCAATCTAATGTTACAAAACTTACAACTGAAGATTTGAAGGTTATGTTCAATATAAAACTGTATGATCAATATTCATTTAAAGGGTCATGAAAGTCAAAATTAAACAATACATTAGTGGAGGTTAGCTGGTGATTAGTGGCTGGCTATACATGTATGCCTCTTGTCATAGGCTCACTAGATGTATCCAGCTAGCTCCAAGTAGGGCATTGCTGTTCTGGAGCTGACTTTAACTATGTGTTTAATCCATTTGCAGGGGTTAAACACATAGTTAAATGAAAGCAGCTGTGTAATAATAAAATGCTCTAACATATTAGAGCATTTTCTTTTTGCACTATTATGTACCTTTAAGGGTTGTGAGTATCAAGTATCATGTATCAAAACATAAAAATAGCTATCAAAGTAACCCTGAAGAAATAATAGAAAAATGTATATGCAGTTCAAATATTTAAAAATAATGTACAAAGAATGACCATGAAACAAAGATTAAAGGGAAAGTAAACACCTTGTAATTACAAGATGGTTCTGCAGTTATGTGCAATAATAAATTAAAATTTGATGTTGGTGTAAAAATGTGTTGAATGGATTAACACTGTGTTTGCTGCAACTGTTTTCCAATAGGCAATCTTTACCCAACATTTGTCTTATTTGGAGGAGCCAGCCATGAAGTGTTTACTGTCTTTTTAACAATAAATTTTGTCATCTTATGCGTAATCATGAATTGTAATAGTCATACTTTGGGGTAAATGTACTATTTTTCTAGTCAATATATGTATATATGAATTGATGGGTTAATAGGACTGAGACATATATTATTATTTTAACATCACATATATATATTTTTCACTATTGATTGTCTGGTATGTTGTATATGTGACACTAAAGAGTTAATATGTGTTCACCTGTGACCAGTATTTAGGAAGGTCAGTGGTGTACCTGGTGTAGTCTTTGATGAAGCGCCACTAGGGGGTGCGAAACGCGTCAGACATTGCTCCATGTCTATACTTTTTTGTCCTGTATATGAATAAATCTTTTTTGAATTATACTGCTGTGCTGCCTGTACCTTTTTATTGTGGATGCTTTTTGCAGTTGGTTCACTGCACCTTGGGCATTGCACCCTGCCACTTAGACTGAATTTTGTCTTGAAGCTGCATAACGGTGACGCTGGATTACGTCATCCGTTTGAGACACATATCGGATGCCAACAGGTGAGTTAGGAGCGGCCGCTGTTTCTACTGCTCTTTGTAAATGTACTATCCCTGCAGGCGGACAAGTTCGCAAGTAGTGAACCTGTCCACCTGCAATCACCGCTTGCAAAGTTTCATCCCAGGGAAAAATGTATCATTGCACAAGAGAATTATTGTGCAATGCCGCCCCCTGCCCCGGTGCAACTAATTGCGTTAGAGCAGGGTATGTTAATCACCCCAAATGAGCGAGTCACTGGGCGTTTGATCTCACCACTTCTGAGGTGGCAGAGAGGAAAAAATAAGTTTTCTGTTTCTTAAATATGCGGATCAAACTCGCTTATGTGACCTGCTCCACAGCGCAGCTTAATAAATGTACCCCTTTGTATACCCAACAAAAGACTTACAAGTCCTCCACTTGAATAAGCAGTTATGCTAGTACTTATACAACCACAGAGATAATTTGCAAGAAACACAAAGTGAAAGATTTAAAGCGATAATAAATGTAACATTTTTAATGTCAGATATTATTTTGCCATTTTTCCTGCAATGTAAATCTTAAATTGGTAGCTTTTCCACCACCATGGAAACTTAGGTTGCCACCTTTAGTTCAGCCCAAGCCCGAGCACTCTGGAACCATGCATAGCACAGTAAAACCTGTTTTACAGAGTAAACACTAGGCAGCCGAATTATCAAGCTTCGAATGTTTCCGCTGCTCCATAACTTGTTCGCCTGCTCTGAGGCTGCGGACAGAAATCAACCAGATTGAATCCGATCGGGTTGATTGACGCCCCCTGGAATCTGCTGGGAGCTGTATTGCACAAGCAGTTCTGGTGCAATGATAAATGCTGACAGCGTATCATGTCCGCTCGCACTTTGATAAATATGCCCCTTTGGCTCCATTTATTAAGCAGTGGACGCTGTTTTGGAGGCCCATTGTTTCAGGCTTGTCTGAAACGGAAGTTAAGAAGCAGACGTCATAAGACCGCTGTTCCTTAGTGGCAGATTGAAATCATCCTGATCCGATCAGGATGATTGACAGCCCCTGCTAGTGGCCTATTGGCCGCCAGTGAGCAGGGGGCGGCATTGCATAAGCATTTCACTAGAAATGCTTGTGCAATGATAAATGCTGACATTATATGCTGTCTGTATTTTGCGATGTCGAGCAGACTTGATTCGCTATAGCGAAACATGTCCGCTCAACATTTCATAAATTTACCCCTATGTATAATACCACATAAACACAAATTCGAACATAGATATTCAAACTCTTACACACTCTCTCACACACCAACCCACACACACACAAACATACTCTCTCACACAAAGACACTGAGACACACACAAAGACACACACTCTCTCACACACACTCACACAAACATACTCTCTCACACAAAGACACTGAGACACACACAAAGACACACACTCTCTCACACACACTCACACAAACATACTCTCTCACACAAAGACACTGAGACACACACAAAGACACACACTCTCTCACACACACTCACACAAACATACTCTCTCACACAAAGACACTGAGACACACACAAAGACACACACTCTCTCACACACACTCACACAAACATACTCTCTCACACAAAGGCACTGAGACACACACAAAGACACACACTCTCTCTCACACACATTCACACAAACATGCTCTCTCACACACCAACCCACACTCACACAAACATACCCTCTCACACACCAACCCACACTCACACAAACATACTCTCTCACACACCAACCCACACTCACACAAACATAGTCTATCACACAAAGACACTAAGAAACACACAAAGGCACACACTCTCTCTCACACACACTCACACAAACATACTCTCTCACACAAAGACACTGAAACACACACAAAGACACACACTCTCTCTCACACACACTCACACAAACATACTCTCTCACACAAATACACTGAGGCACACACAAAGACACACACTCTCTCACACACACTCACCTAAGCATACTCTCCCACAAACCAACCCACACTCACACAAACATACTCTCTCACACACCAACCCACACAAACATACTCTCTCACACACTAACCCACACTCGCACAAACATACTCTCTCACACAAAGACACTGAGAAACACACAAAGACACACACTCTCTCTCACACACACTCACACAAACATACTCTCTCATACAAAGACACTGAGACACAGACAAAGAAAAACACTCTCTCTCACACACTCACACAAACATACTCTCTCACACAAAGACACTGAGACACACACAAAGACACACACTCTCTCTCACACACACTCACACAAACATACTCTCTCACACAAAGACACTGAGACACACACAAAGACACACACTCTCTCTCACACACACTCTCTCTCACACACACAAAGTCGCTCACTCTTTCACACACAGAAAGACACTTAAACACAATAAAAAGTACATTATCCTGTAAGTGAAGAACATTTGAATGTTAAATATGTACAGTAAATATATATTAAAACACAAATACTTAAATACATATGTACACACATTTATACATGTATATATCCATACATACACATATTTAGACATATCCCTTTGCACCTTATACCATATATCTTTGAGCCCATTTTTTCTATTTTTACAAATTGCTATCAGATAGTGTTTATATGAGTGTAACTGTACTTTTAAGTCTATTTATGTTGTGTTTAATGCAAATTTTGTTCTTACCCTACCCTTTACGCCAGCTCTCAAGTCACGCTAGCTAACCTGACGAGTGTAAATCTTGATTCTGCTCGAGCAAATGCGTTGAATTTCAAGTCGTAATACTGCGCTATTTCCGTTGTGCACAAAAAGACGATAAAAACTCAATATTGCTCGCTCGCCACTCGTAATTTGGCCCTAAAGCACCAAACTTTGTCATCATAGCTATCATTTGACCATCATAGCACCAGCAGTCATATTGAACAAAATCATGAATGGATGGGGTAGCCCCTCGCTTACACCAGACAATATATTGAATGATATGTCAACCACTCATTTAAATAATCTTCCTCTTTCATAAGAGTGGGCCTGTGTCAATCCATCTACTAAACGATTGTCATAATAATGGCAAATAAATCCCAACATTGGTCTGTTTTGAAGAGTCTCTAAATAGGCCCTTATCAGTGTTGTGACCATATCAATATCTCAGACATATAACTTGGAAGAGGGATATCCTCCTATTCAAATAATAGGTTTTATGACCCTACAGCTGTCATGGCAATCATCGTCCTCATCATAATAATAATAAAACA
Source organism: Bombina bombina (assembly GCF_027579735.1). Taxonomy (NCBI): domain Eukaryota; kingdom Metazoa; phylum Chordata; class Amphibia; order Anura; family Bombinatoridae; genus Bombina; species Bombina bombina. The sequence continues at coordinate 468,995,317 of NC_069501.1, forward strand.
TATTTTTGTTCTAGCGCTGCAGAATCTGTTGGCCCTCTACAAATACCTGATATTAATAATAATAGTGGCAGGGCTTATAAATCCTTATCCTCTTGAGGAAATAAAGATTTGTGGGCAATAAATGGTAAAAGTGGGTCAAATAAAAAATGTCACAATAAGTGGAATACCTGTTATATATGTGTACACATAGATATTTATATATTTATAAACATATATATATATATATATATATATATATATATATACACACACACACTTTTGAGCCCTTCCCAGTCAAACACTTTGCTAAATACCATATCCCTTTTTAACACTTTTAAAACTTTTTTTTATAAAAATGTGTATTGTGAAACTTTTATTTTAACCCTAACACTTTGCTTTAGGGGGCCGATTTATGAAAGTGCAAACGGACATGATACGATGTAGCGTATCATGTCCGCCGCACATCGATAAATGCCGACTGCATATGCTGTCTGCATTTATCATTGCACAATCGGCCACTAGCAGGGGGTGTCAATCAGCCCGATCGTATAGCATAGGGCGGATTGGTGTCCGCAGCGTCAGAGCAGGCAGACAAGTTATGGAGCAGCGGTCTTTAGACCGCTGCTTAATAACTGCTGTTTCCGGCGAGCCTAAAGGCTCGCCCATAAAGAGGAGCATTGATAATTCGGCCCCTAGGTCTCAGGTCACACTAATTCTTCTATCACTATTTTGGGTTTGCGCTCGAGCGCAACCAATAACTTTAAACTTTCAACAATATATAGGGTCCGATTTATCATCTCCCCAATTGCATTTAAATGCATCTGTTTCCGCACGAGCCTTCAGGCTCGCCGGAAACAGGAGTTAAGAAGCAGCGGACTTAAGACCACTGCTCCTTAACTCGTCCGCCACCTCTGAGGCTGCGGACAGCAATCAGCCCGATCGGATATATACACGTTGATTGACACCCCCTGCTAGCGGCCGCAGATCTGCAGGGGGCGGCATTGCACTAGCATTTCTAGTGAAATGCTTGGGCAATGATAAATGCCGCACATGTCCGTCCACACAATGATAATTTGGCCCCTTAGCACGGTCGTGCTATCTATTGAAAGTATAGGGTGCGCTAGAGTGATGTCTACTGCACTAAACTTTCTCTGGTAAATCTGTTCTACCATGGACTTGTAATACCAATTTACTCACTAATTTTAGTGTGGTCCAATGATTTTGCTGTCGCATCCCTTGCTAGCATTAGTTTGCCACTTTTAATCTGGGCCTTAGTTTTATGCAGTTTTTTCTTTATGCAGAGCAGCTAGACATACATGATAGAAATAACATTTATGTCCCTTTAAATAAACTTTGCAGCTCCTCATTGTAAATAATGAGTTAGAATGTGAAGAAATGTATTCACATTGAGCAGACAGGCAGAAGTGAATGTGTGTGGGAGAGGAGGGTGAGGTAGAAAGTGCCTTGGGAGAGCCCTGCCAGCATTTTATTTATATTTTCGCAGAATAAAGTCCCTAGATTACTGCAGGCGGGCGGAAGCTGCTTTCACTCTCCATGTTTACATATAAGCAGCCGGAATTTCCATTCCTTTTTACCTGGAAGCCCCAGGCAAAAATAGTTGTGTTACTTCTGAAAGAAGCTTTCAGCACCTGGATAGGTAACGTACTCCGCTCTTGGCCGAGCAGCCTCTGAGAGTTACATTTCCAAATGTGTAATTTCCCAGGTGGATGAGAGGCAGCTGGAGATGAAGCCAGAGCTAAATTAAAGGGACAGTCTACTATAAATTAAACTTTCATTATTCAGATAGGACTTTTAATTTTAATCAACTTTCCAATTTACTTTTATCATCAAATTTGCTTTTTTCTCTTGGTATTCTTAGTTTAAACTAAACATAGGTAGGCTCATATGCTAATTTCTAAGCCTTTGAGGGCTGCCTCTTATCACAGGCTTTTTAAATCTCTTTTCAACACAAAGAGACAGAAAGTACATGTGGGCCATATAGATAACACTCGCCTAGATTAAGAGTTTTGTCGGTAAAGACCCGCGTAGCTAACGCTGCTTTTTTTCCCAACGCACCCTTAAGACAACGCTGGTATTTAGAGTTGTCTGAGGGGCTGCGTTAGGCTAAAAAAAGGGTGCGTTGAGCCTAATTTAGCTCCACTTCAACTCTCAATACCAGCGTTGCTTACGGTAGCGGTAAGCTGGGAAAACGTGCTCGTGCACGATTTCCCCATAGGATACAATGGGGCTGAGCTGGCTGAAAAAAAAACCTAACACCTGCAAAAAAGCAGCGTCCAGCTTCTAACGCAGCCCCATTAATTCCTATCGGGAAACACTTTCTAAGTCTGCACCTAACACCCTAACATGAACCCCGAGTCTAAACACCCCTAACCTTACACTTATTGACCCCTAATCTGCCGCCCCCGCTATCGCTGACACCTGCATTATACTATTAACCCCTAATCTGCCGCTCCGGACAACGCCGCCACCTACATTATACCTATGTACCCCTAATCTGCTGCCCCTAACATCGCCGACCCCTATATTATATTTATTAACCCCTAATCTGCCCCCCAAACGTCGCCGCTACCTTACCTACACTTATTAACCCCTAATCTGCCAACCGGACCTCGCCGCCACTATAATAAATGTATTAACCTCTAAACCGCCGCACTCCCGCCTCGCAAACCCTATAATAAATAGTATTAACCACTAATCTGCCCCCCACAACGTCGCCGCCACCTAACTTCAAGTATTAACCCCTAATCTGCTGACCGGACCTCGCCGCTACTCTAATAAATGTATTAACCCCTAAAGCTAAGTCTAACCCTAACACCCCCCTAAATTAAATATAATTTTAATCTAACGAAATAAATTAAATCTTATTAACTAAAGTATTCCTATTTAAAACTAAATACTTACCTGTAAAATAAACCCTAATATAGCTACAATATAACGAATAATTATATTGTAGCTATTTTAGGATTTATATTTATTTTACAGGCAACTTTGTATTTATTTTAACTAGGTAAAATAGCTATTAAATAGTTAATAACTATTTAATAGCTACCTAGTTAAAATAATTACAAAATTACCTGTAAAATAAATCCTAACCTAAGTTACAATTAAACCTAACACTACACTATCAATAAATTAATTAAATAAATTACCTACAATTACATACAATTAAATAAACTAAACTAAATTACAAAAACAAACAAACACTAAATTACAAAAAATAAAAAAAGATTACAAGAATATTAGGCTAATTACACCTACTCTAAGCCCCCTAATAAAATAAAAAGCCCCCCAAAATAATAAAGGTCCCTACCCTAATCTAAATTAAAAAGTAACCAGCTCTTTTACCAGCCCTTAAAAGGGCTTTTTGCGGGGCATGCCCCTAAGTAATCAGCTCTTTTGCCTGTAAAGAAAAAATACACCCCCCCAACATTAAAACCCACCACCCACAAACCCCTACTCTAACCCAAACCCCCCTTAAATAAACCTAATACTACCCCCCTGAAGATCTCCCTACCTTGAGTCGTGTTCACCCAGCCGGGCACGAATGGACCAAAAGAGGACATCCGGAGCGGCAGAAGTCTTCATCCTATCCGGGCAGAAGAGGACATCCGGACCGGCAGACATCTTCATCCAAGCGGCATCTTCTATCTTCATCCATCCGGAGCAGAGCCATCTTCTTCCAGCTTTCCTCTTCAACTGACGCCTACTCGCCGAATGAAGGTTCCTTTAAATTACGTCATCCAAGATGGCGTCCCTCGAATTCCGATTGGCTGATAGGATTCTATCAGCCAATCGGAATGAAGGTAGGAAAAATCTGATTGGCTGATTAAATCAGCCAATCAGATTGAAGTTCAATCCGATTGGCTGATACAATCAGCCAATCAGATTGAGCTTGCATTCTATTGGCTGTTCCGATCAGCCAATAGAATGCAAGCTCAATCTGATTGGCTGATTGGATCAGCCAATCAGATTGTTCCTACCTTAATTCCGATTGGCTGATAGAATCCTATCAGCCAATCGGAATTCAAGGGACGCCATCATGGATGACGTCATTTAAAGGAACCTTCATTCGGCAAGTAGGCGTCGGTTGAAGAGGATGGATCCGCGTCGGCTGGAAGAAGATGGCTCCGCTCCGCTCCGGAGGGAAGAAGATAGAAGATGCCGCTTGGATGAAGATGTCTGCCGGTCCGGATGTCCTCTTCTGCCCGGATAGGATGAAGACTTCTGCCGCTCCGGATGTCCTCTTTTGGTCCATCGGTGCCCGGCTGGGTGAACACGACTCAAGGTAGGGAGATCTTCAGGGGGGTAGTGTTAGGTTTATTTAAGGGGGGTTTGGGTTAGAGTAGGGGTATGTGGGTGGTGGGTTGTAATGTTGGGGGGGTTGTATTTTTTTTTACAGGCAAAAGAGCTGATTACTTAGGGGCATGCCCCGCAAAAAGCCCTTTTAAGGGCTGGTAAAAGAGCTGGTTACTTTTTAATTTAGAATAGGGTAGGGACCTTTATTATTTTGGGGGGCTTTTTATTTTATTAGGGGGCTTAGAGTAGGTGTAATTAGCCTAATATTCTTGTAATCTTTTTTTATTTTTTGTAATTTAGTGTTTTTTTTTTTTTTGTAATTTATTTTAGTTTATTTAATTGTATGTAATTGTAAGTAATTTATTTAATTAATTTAATGATAGTGTAGTGTTAGGTTTAATTGTAACTTAGGTTAGAATTTATTTTACAGGTAATTTTGTAATTATTTTAACTAGGTAGCTATTAAATAGTTATTAACTATTTAATAGCTATTGTACCTAGTTAAAATAAATACAAAGTTGCCTGTAAAAAAAATATAAATCCTAAAATTGCTACAATATAATTATTCGTTATATTGTAGCTATATTAGGGTTTATTTTACAGGTAAGTATTTAGTTTTAAATAGGAATACTTTAGTTAATAAGATTTAATTTATTTTGTTATTTAATTTAGGGGGTGTTAGGGTTAGGGTTAGACTTAGCTTTAGGGGTTAATACATTTATTAGAGTAGCGGCGAGATCCGGTCAGCAGATTAGGGGTTAATACTTGAAGTTAGGTGGCGGCGATGTTAGGGAGGGCAGATTAGGGGTTAATACTATTTATTATAGTGTTTGCGAGGCGGGAGTGCGGCAGTTTAGAGGTTAATACATTTATTATAGTGGCGGCGAGGTCTGGTCGGAAGATTAGGGGTTAATAAGTGTAGTTAGGTAGCGGCGACATTGGGGGGGGGCAGATTAGGGGATAATAAATATTATATTGGTGTCGGCGATGTTAGGGGCAGCAGATTCATAGGTATAATGTAGGTGGCGGCGGTGTGCGGTCGGCAGATTAGGGGTTAAAAATATTTATTATAGTGGCGGCGATGTGGGGGGGCCTCGGTTTAGGGGTACATAGGTAGTTTATGTGTGTTAGTGTACTTTGTAGCACAGTAGTTAAGAGCTTTATAAACCGGCGTTAGCCCATAAAGCTCTTAACTACTGACTTTTTTCTGCGGCTGGAGTCTTGTCGGTAGAGGCTCTACCGCTCACTTCAGCTAAGACTCTAAATACCGGCGTTAGGAAGATCCCATTGAAAAGATAGGGTAGGATACGCAATTGGCGTAAGGGGATCTGCGGTATGGAAAAGTTGCGGCTTGAAAGTGAGCGTTAGACCCTTTCCTGCCTGACTCTAAATACCAGCGGGCGGCCAAAAGCAGCGTTAGGACCCTTTAACGCTGGTTTTGACGGCTAACGCAGAACTCTAAATCTAGGCGACTGTGTTCAGACACAGGGGGTTATTTAAGATTTAGCACAAAACAATGCCAAATGCAAGACCAAAGATAATAAACAGTCATGTGATCAGGGGGCTGGAAGAAGGTTCCTAGATACAAGGTAATCACAGAGGTAAAAAGTGTATTAATATAACTGTGTTGGTTATGCAAAACTGGGGAATGGGTAATGAAGGGATTATCTATCTTTTAAAACAATAACAATTCTAAGGTAGACTGTCCCTTTAAAGAAGGTGGGGGGGGGGGCATGCATGACAGCCATGTGTCTACAATGTTTTGCATTAAAGGAACAGTAAAGTAAAAAATTAAAGGGACATGAAACCCAAAATCTTTCTTTTGTGATTCAGACAGAACACACCCTTTTAAAAAAGTTTCCAATTTACTTCTATTATCAAATTTGCTTCATTCCCATGATATTCTGTGTTGAAGAGATACCTAGGTAGGCATCTGGTGCACTACATGGCAGGATATAGTGCTGCCATCTAGTGCTCTTGCAAATGGATAACATTCTTGCAAAACTGCTGCCATATAGTGCTCCAGAAATGGGTCGGCTCCTAAGCTTACGTCCCTGCTTTTCAACAAAAGATACCAAAAGAACAAAGAAATCTGATAATAGAAGTTAATTAGAAAGTTGTTTAAAATTGCATGATCTATCTGAATCATGAAAGAAAAAAATTGGGTTTCATATCCTTTTAAGCTTTAATGATTCAGACAGATCATGCAATTTTAATCAACTCTCTAATTTACTTCTATTATATCATTTGTTCTGTTCTCTTGATATCCTTCATACCTGGGAAGGCTGAGGAGCAACAATTCACTACTGGGAGCTAGCTGTTGATTGGTGGCTGCACATATATGCTTCTTGTCATTGGCTCACCCAATGAGTTCAACTAGGTCCCAGTATTGTATTACTGCTCCTTCAACAAAGGATACCAAAAGAATGTAGCAAGTATGAGAATAGAAGTAAATGGGAAAGTTATTTAAAATTGTATATTTTATCTGAATCATGAAAGAAAAAAATTGTGGTTTTATGTCCATTTAAAGGGACATAAAAGTTATTTTATATCTTCTGTGTCTTTTAAAGGGACATTAAACCCAAAAATGTTCTTTCATGATTCAGAAAGATGATACCATTTTAAAATTTTAGAATGTGTTACATTTTTCTTTTGTAAGACAAATGTTCTTGTACGGAAAATAAACTTTTTTCTTTGTTTGTTTTTATACTTTTGAGACAATCCAGCAGTCTCTAGGGTTAGTTGTACACATATAAACACTTCCTGTTAGCATCAAAATCAAAATAAATTAATTTAGATTAAAGTAATAGTAAAGAAATTCTTTTCAAAATCAGGCCATGCAGTCTACATAATCACAGAACTTTTTTTTCTTTTCTTTACAAAATTGTATTGGAATCTAAATATATTATTAATTATCTCCTACCGGCTGCTCTCTGCCCCCTTCCTGCAGTGTATAGAGCGGATTAAATGTGAGCGCAAGACTCAGGGTAAATAGGAAAATTAATTGTACATACGCAATTTGTCTACATTTTTAGCGCAATCCAATCCATAGGAAGATCTATCTGACACTCGGGACTACTCTTTAATGATTTCTAATGAAAAAAAAGTTGGTTTTGAATTGAATTATCTTTACCTTTATGTTTTTTTCAGGCAAAAAATATTGGAAAAAATGTTTAAGCCATTCTCTTACATGTGCATGATACAATATTTTTAATGTCTAATGTCACTTCATTGGCAATGGACATGAAATCCAATTTTTTTTTCATAATTCAGATAGATCATGTGATTTTAAACATCTTTCCAATTTATATCTACTATCTCATCGGTTTTGTAAGTTTGGTATCCTTTGTTGAAAAGGATACCTAGGTAGGCTCAGGAGATGCTGATTGGTGGCTGCACATATAGGCCTCATGTTATGTTACTGGCTCATCTAATGCATTCAGCTAGCTAGCTAAATGTTTGGATTTCATGCCCCTTTAAACATACAAATATATACATGTACTATTAGGTATATCACAAACACACAAATATGGGGTCGATAGTCGATACCAGTCTTGTCAATTGTATTTATCAGCTCTGAACAATCACAATTCAAACAATAACACCATATTCATAATGGATATTGGAAAATGCACCTGTATGATGCATGGACAGCATCAGCCTTTGGGATTGCAGCCCATCCAAACACATATTTTTGACAAAATATCAAAAACAAAAGCTTTGTGGCAATTTGCGGGGGCTAAACACATTGTTATGGGCCAGCATAAGTGCAATAATTAGATGTTCTAATTATATCAGAAACTTTTGTTTTGTACTAGAATGTACCATGTAAACATGATTGACAAGAGTGGTATCTCCCCCTATATTTGTATGTTTGTAATATGCCCAATATGTAATATTATTATTATCAGGTATTTTGTAGAGCGCCAACAGATTGTGCAGCGCTATAAACATAGGCGGTATACAAGGTAACACTTATAGGGATCAAGTGGGTAGAGGGCCCTGCCGAGAGTCGCACTGTTGTAGTCAGCTCTTATGAAGGGGATCTGCAAACAGTTGGGCTCTTAGGCTTACATGGTAAGGGGGTTCATGGCGGATAGCAATGGAGTTAGGAAAGGTTAGTGTAGGTTGTAAGCGTCCCTGAACAGTAGAGCCTTAATGGAGCGCTTGAAGCTTTCAAAACTAGTGGAGAGTCTTGCGGAGTGAGGCAGAGAGTTCCACAAGATGGGAGCCAGTCTGGAGAAGTCCTGTAAGCGGGATTGTAAGGAGGTAACAAAAGAGGAGGAGAGTAGGAGGTCGTGAGTAGAGCGAAGGGGAAGGGAGGGAGAGTATCTGGAGACAAGGTCTGAGATATAGGGGGGAGCAGTGCAGTTGAGGGCTTTGTATGTCAGAGTAAGAATTTTGTGTTTAATCCTAGAGGCAAGAGGAAGCCAGTGAAGGGATTAGCAGAGAGGTGCAGCAGATGAAGAGCGACGTGTAAGGAAGATGAGCCTGGCAGAGGCATTCATTATGGCTAGGCGGCAGCTAGGGATATGTAAATACAGTATTTGTATGTTTAAAGGGACATGAAACTCAAATATTTTCTTTCATGATTCAGATAGAGAATACAACTTTCCAATTTACTTCTTTTATCCTATTTACTTCATTCTCTTGTTTTTGTTGTTGTTGTTGTACAAGCAGCAATGTACTACTAGGACCTAGCTGAACACATTAGGTGAGCCGGTAACATGAGGCATATATGTGCAGCCACCAATCAGCATCTCCTGAGCCTAAGTATCCTTCTCAACAAACGATACCAAACGAGCAAAACAAATTAGATAGTAGACGTAAATTGGGAAGTTGTTTAAAATCACAGGCTCTATTTGAATTATGAAAGAAAAAAAATGGAATTCATGTCCATTGCCATTGAAGTGACATTAGACATTAAGGCCTAGATTTGGAGTTTGGCGGTAGCCGTGAAAACCAGCGTTAGAGGCTCCTAACTCTGGTTTTAGGCTACCGCCGGTATTTGGAGTCACTCAAAATAGGGTCTAACGCTCACTTTCCAGCCGCGACTTTTCCATACCGCAGATCCCCTTACGTAAATTGCGTATCCTATCTTTTCAATGGGATTTTTATAACTCCGGTATTTAGAGTCGTTTCTGAAGTGAGCGTTAGACATCTAACGACAAAACTCCAGCCGCAGGAAAAAAGTCAGTAGTTAAGAGCTTTCTGGGCTAACGCCGGTTTATAAAGCTCTTAACTACTGTGCTCTAAAGTACACTAACACCCATAAACTACCTATGTACTCCTAAACCGAGGTCCCCCCACATCGCCGACACTCGAAATTTTTTTTTTAATCTGCCGACCGCCACCTACGTTATCCTTATGTACCCCTAATCTGCTGCCCCTAACACCGCCGACCCCTGTATTATATTTATTAACCCCTAATCTGCCCCCCTCAACGTCGCCTCCACCTGCCTACACTTATTAACCCCTAATCTGCCGACCGGACCTGAGCGCTACTATAATAAAGTTATTAACCCCTAATCCGCCTCACTAACCCTATCATAAATAGTATTAACCCCTAATCTGCCCTCCCTAACATCGCCGACACCTAACTTCAATTATTAACCCCTAATCTGCCAACCGAATCTCGCCGCTATTCTAATAAATGTATTAACCCCTAAAGCTAAGTCTAACCCTAATACTAACACCCCCCTAAGTTAAATATAATTTAAATCTAACGAAATTAATTAACTCTTATTAAATAAATTATTCCTATTTAAAGCTAAATACTTACCTGTAAAATAAATCCTAATATAGCTACAATATAAATTATAATTATATTATAGATATTTTAGGATTAATATTTATTTTACAGGTAACTTTGTATTTATTTTAACCAGGTACAATAGCTATTAAATAGTTAAGAACTATTTAATAGCTAAAATAGTTAAAATAATTACAAATTTACCTGTAAAAGAAATCCTAACCTAAGTTACAAATAAACCTAACACTAGACTATCAATAAATTAATTAAATAAACTACCTACAATTACCTACAATTAACCTAACACTACACTATCAATAAATTAATTAAATACAATTGCTACAAATAAATACAATTAAATAAACTAGCTAAAGTACAAAAAATAAAAAAGAACTAAGTTACAAAAAATAAAAAAATATTTACAAACATAAGAAAAATATTACAACAATTTTAAATTAATTACACCTACTCTAAGCCCCCTAATAAAATAACAAAGCCCCCCAAAATAAAAAAATGCCCTACCCTATCCTAAATTACTAAAGTTCAAAGCTCTTTTACCTTACCAGCCCTGAACAGGGCCCTTTGCGGGGCATGCCCCAAGAAATACAGCTCTTTTGCCTGTAAAAAAAAACATACAATACCCAAGCCCCCCAACATTACAAACCACCACCCACATACCCCTAATCTAACCCAAACCCCCCTTAAATAAACCTAACACTAAGCCCCTGAAGATCATCCTACCTTGTCTTCACCATACCAGGTTCACCGATCGGTCCAGAAGAGCTCCTCCGATGTCCTGATCCAAGCCCAAGCGGGGGGCTGAAGAGGTCCATGATCCGGCTGAAGTCTTCATCCAAGCGGGGCAGAAGAGGTCTTCCATCCGATTGAAGTCTTCATCCAAGCGGCATCCATCCGGAGCGAAGCGGCAGCATCCTGAAGACCTCCACCGCGGAACATCCATCCTGGCCGACGACTGAACGACGAATGACGGTTCCTTTAAATTACGTCATCCAAGATGGCGTCCCTCGAATTCCGATTGGCTGATAGGATTCTATCAGCCAATCGGAATTAAGTTAGGAATATTCTGATTGGCTGATGGAATCAGCCAATCAGAATCAAGTTCAATCTGATTGGCTGATCCAATCAGCCAATCAGATTGAGCTTGCATTCTATTGGCTGATCGGAACAGCCAATAGAATGCGAGCTCAATCTGATTGGCTGATCGGATCAGCCAATCGGATTGAACTTGATTCTGATTGGCTGATTCCATCAGCCAATCAGAATATTCCTACCTTAATTCCGATTGGCTGATAGAATCCTATCAGCCAATCGGAATTCGAGGGACGCCATCTTGGATGACGTCATTTAAAGGAACCGTCATTCGCCGTTCAGTCATCGGCCAGGATGGATGTTCCGCGGTGGAGGTCTTCAGGATGCTGCCGCTTCGCTCCGGATGGATGCCGCTTGGATGAAGACTTCAATCGGATGGAAGACCTCTTCTGCCCCGCTTGGATGAAGACTTCAGCCGGATCATGGACCTCTTCAGCCCCCCCGCTTGGGCTTGGATCAGGACATCGGAGGAGCTCTTCTGGACCGATCGGTGAACCTGGTATGGTGAAGACAAGGTAGGATGATCTTCAGGGGCTTAGTGTTAGGTTTATTTAAGGGGGGTTTGGGTTAGATTAGGGGTATGTGGGTGGTGGGTTGTAATGTTGGGGGGCTTGGGTATTGTATGTTTTTTTTTTACAGGCAAAAGAGCTGTATTTCTTGGGGCATGCCCCGCAAAGGGCCCTGTTCAGGGCTGGTAAGGTAAAAGAGCTTTGAACTTTAGTAATTTAGAATAGGGTAGGGCATTTTTTTATTTTGGGGGGCTTTGTTATTTTATTAGGGGGCTTAGAGTAGGTGTAATTAGTTTAAAATTGTTGTAATATTTTTCTTATGTTTGTAAATATTTTTTTATTTTTTGTAACTTAGTTCTTTTTTATTTTTTGTACTTTAGCTAGTTTATTTAATTGTATTTATTTGTAGCAATTGTATTTAATTAATTTATTGATAGTGTAGTGTTAGGTTAACTGTAGGTAATTGTAGGTAGTTTATTTAATTAATGTATTGATAGTCTAGTGTTAGGTTTATTTGTAACTTAGGTTAGGATTTCTTTTACAGGTAAATTTGTAATTATTTTAACTATTTTAGCTATTAAATAGTTCTTAACTATTTAATAGCTATTGTACCTGGTTAAAATAAATACAAAGTTACCTGTAAAATAAATATAAATCCTAAAATAGCTATAATATAATTATAATTTATATTGTAGCTATATTAGGATTTATTTTACAGGTAAGTATTTAGCTTTAAATAGGAATAATTTATTTAATAAGAGTTAATTAATTTCGTTAGATTTAAATTATATTTAACTTAGGGGGGTGTTAGTGTTAGGGTTAGACTTAGCTTTAGGGGTTAATACATTTATTAGAATAGCGGTGAGCTCCAGTCAGCAGATTAGGGGTTAATGTTTGAAGTTAGGTGTCGGCGATGTTAGGGAGGGCAGATTAGGGGTTAATACTATTTATGATAGGGTTAGTGAGGCGGATTAGGGGTTAATAACTTTATTATAGTAGCGCTCAGGTCCGCTCGGCAGATTAGGGGTTAATAAGTGTAGGCAGGTGGAGGCGACGTTGTGGGGGGCAGATTAGGGGTTAATAAATATAATATAGGGGTCGGCGATGTTAGGGCAGCAGATTAGGGGTACATAGGGATAATGTAAGTAGCGGCGGTTTACGGAGCGGCAGATTAGGGGTTAATAATAATATGCAGGGGTCAGCGATAGCGGGGGCGGCAGATTAGAGGTTAATAAGTGTAAGGTTAGGGGTGTTTAGACTCGGGGTACATGTTAGAGTGTTAAGTGCAGACGTAGGAAGGGCTACCGCATAGCAAACAATGGGGCTGCGTTAGGAGCTGAACGCGGCTTTTTTGCAGGTGTTTGGTTTTTTTTCAGCTCAAACAGCCCCATTGTTTCCTATGGGGGAATCGTGCACAAGCACGTTTTTGAGGCTGGCCGCGTCCGTAAGCAACTCTGGTATCGAGAGTTGAAGCTGCGTTAAAAATGCTCTACGCTCCTTTTTTGGAGCCTAACGCAGCCTTTATGTGGACTCTCAATACCAGAGTTATTTTTATGGTGCGGCCAGAAAAAAGCCGGCGTTAGTTTTTCGGGTCGTTACCGACAAAACTCCAAATCTAGGCCTTAAAAAATAATATCTTGCACATGTAAGAGCACTGCTTAACCCTTTCGTGTCAGGGCTAAAGTGCCTACATCGGAACAACTATGCTACATAGATATGCCGTTCCTTACTGCCTCACTGTTCATGACCGGCTCAGTAGTAGCAGCACATTAGGTATGTGTATAGCCTCTGTGAATTATTCTGCACATGGTACAAATATAGATACATTTGTAAACAAAGACACTGTGTTTCACATATGCACAATCTTTACTACGTCATATGCACACACATTTGCTAAGATTATCATATTAGTACACTGTAATATACAATGCATTGCTGAGCCTTTTGACAGATAAGGGAATAAAGGTGTGTTCACTAGTGCTAAAAATACATTTCCCTAACAAATGTACCACACCTCTAAATCTACATAGGTTACCTTAAAGGGACATTATACTAGATTCTCCTCTTTTTTCTATCTATAAAGAAGTCATTTCAAAATACATTACAGTATTTTAGATTTTGAGAATTGTATGTTTCTGTGCTGTATAAACCAATATTTTCTTGTTAGGCTTGTGGTGCTTTGGCCCTTTCCACCAATAGTGGTGTGGGGTTTGTCCCTATCATCCACTGAACAGCTATACAACAGTATCAGTTGTGCACAAACATGTAGTTCCTACCAGTTTCAAGTGCCATGAAACATGTTGAGAAGTGTGCATATCCTAAAAGGGCTTATTAAGTAAAAATAGTTTGCATAAAAAAATGCATGCTGCCTGGAGTAGTCTGATCCACCCCCCTTATCAGTGTTTAGCATCAGAAACACAGGCATTGTATTTAAACTGAGTTCACAGCAGCTTATTTATTATTATTAGAAGGAAATGTGAGGGGGGAGTTAGAGCTGTACAATTCAGAAACTTAAAAGAAAGGGTTAATGGCGAGGCACTACAGTATAAATTTGCAGATAAAGTAATTAAAGTACATATTATTATATTTTGTCTCTATCCCAATTTGTTTTTTGTCCCTTTAAAGTGAAACATCTTTTGCTTTTCATTCAAAAATATACTTTACCTTGCTTATTTGCTCCTCTATCGTGCGTTTAATAGAACATTTTTTTACATAAAATCTTCCTTTAATCCCCTCACTGCTAAAGAATGCATGTTAGGCCCCTCTGGCAACAAGAAAGTCAATATAGTTTGTGATTTGCTGACTGCTACAATATCCCAGTGTTTGTCTTATAGCAGCAAATGGACCTACAGCTAATTTGTGTACCATCAAGACTTTTTAAAATATCTCGTCTGAGCGGCGATAGAAAATGAGCATTTTATTGCTTATCTCTTTTACCTCCTACTTAGAGTGTAATTTATTCGGTTGGCTTTGTTTGCACAGCTTTTCTTTACATCAGCGGTCATTCGGATGCGCACATACGTGCATTTTTTTTATATGCACACTTTCTGAGGCACCATCGCCTACTGAGTATGTGCAAGAGTTCACACTGTATAAGTATATTAATTTATGATTGGTCGATGGCTGTCACATGATACAGAGGGCTGGCAAATTGAATTACATTTTAAATTTGTCAGAAAAATCGACTATTGCATAGTCTTTTTATTATAAAACTGTTGATTATGCAATTGTACAGTATTTAATAGTACTTTAAATAAATGTTAAGTCTGCCAGCTCATTAACCTAAAATATTTATTTTTCTTTTTACGGGTACATACAAAACCATGTTCATATATTCACGGAGTGTCCATGCAAAAGCCTTGAGCGTTAGAGTGCTGCTGTGGTTTCGAATAGTTTTTGTTTTAGTTAAAAACATTTTTCAGATATTTTAACATTTAAAAATGTATACTGTGTTTGGAAAGTTCTAAACAGTACCTGTAAATGATACTTAACATAACAGATATCAAGCACTAGGAAGATTAACGGACACTCTAGCGTATTCCTACTCGCCACTGCCTCACCAGCTGTGCCCTTATATGGACTGACATATTTTCTAGAGTTGAAAGGGACATTACTGTACAAAAATTAGATTGTCTAATTCTTTAGAGCATGTCATATTAGCACTACTGACACTGCAAGTCTACTTGACTACAACTGCTAATTGGCTCACTGGTCATGTCCACTTGGGACGAGCAGTTCTCTGCGTCTCCCAAGCTAAAGTTTAACTATGTGTTTAACCCCTTTACAGGGGTTAAACAGATTGACCTGCAGAGTGGACAGTGCTAAAATGACATGCTCCAACAAATTAGAGCATGTCATTTTTGCAGTGTAATGTCCCTTTAACCTCTTAAGGACATATGACGGAATTTTTCCGTCATAAAACAATTGAGCAAACTGAAAGCTGTGTCCTTAAAGGGTTAAACACCTAGTAAAAGAAGTGAACTTGTTTAAAAATATAATGCTCTCACAAAATAGTGCATTTTATTTTAACAGTAGAATGTCCCTTTCAGTAAAAACAGCCACTTTTATGTTTGACTCAGCAACATTAGATCTGCACAAAAAGTATATTATTATTTTTTTGACTCATACTCCCCTTTCAGTGATGGACAGTGATTTGGGTATAATAGTGAAGTGTGTTCTTTACATTAAACACAGATTTATTGTATTCAAACAATCAATGAGCCATGGAGAACAGTGAACTTCACTTTAAGCTGCACTCATGACCTGCTGCACTAGTTGTTTCAGTATTGGAAGAAACTAGCTCTTGATGTGGTTACAAGTGGATAGAACTTCTCTTTGCTGTGACTGAGTATATTAAGAGACAATGAGAAGAAATGGAAGAGCACCAGTGAAGTGAGAAGCCAAGATCCCTGTATTTATTCAAGATGTGTGTGTGTGTAATGCCTGTGTGTCAAAGGGGCGGCCTTGCTGCTCTCACACACTGTCTAACTCTGCAGCCTGTCAGCAGATCCCTGGGTTATACAGACTGCACAGACTCAGGGGACACCAGCCAAGGAGAGAGGCCGTCTAGCCGCAGATCCAGATGTGGAGGCCACTGAACGCCAGCTCTCCCTGAAAAGCCTTTCAGACTAAACAATTGTGACTTGGCTGTGAGAAGCAGGACAGCTCCAGCTGCAGCCTCCCCCTCGCATCCCTTTAATTGGGCTGGCAGGCGCTGGGGCGCGCTCAAAGAGGGGGAAGCTCCCAGTGGGACTGCAAGGTTTTGGCAAAGCTCCTGCACAGCTACCTTAAAGAAAGAAATAAAGAGGAGGGGGAACATAGAAAATTGGGAACACGCTGCCGAGGTGTTTACTGCCAAATCCAGCTGGGTCTGCTCCTATTTCCCAAATTCTGCCCTCTGCCCCTTGCTTTACAAAGCATGATGGCTCAGGGGAGGAAGAGATGTTCTTGTGCTGACCTCTGAAGTGGGAGTTGGATTTTTTTTTTTTTGGTTTTGAGCTACGTGTCCAAGTACCTGTAAAACGTTATCCACCATTTTTTTTAAACAACATGTGCTTGTATAAAAATCAGGGGATGTGAGGTTCAGAAATAAATTATAATTATATGTGGCAGCAAACAGAAAATGCTACTCAAAAAGCTATCATGTAAAAAAAAAAAAATTAAAAAATAAACAAAGTTAAGATGTCACACATTACTAGACTGCTAATTATCTGAATTCTTTCTTAAGGGACATTACAGTAAACAATAAACAGTTCTGCAATAATAGAGTGGTGTATATTTTTGACTAAGTTGCCCTAAAAAATGAATTTAGCAGTTTTTTTTAAAGGGACATAATAGAGCAACAATAAAATACTCTGATTTGTTAAAAGTATTTTATTAATTCCTGCATGTAACAGTGTTTAACCCACTGAAAGGGTTATCAACATAAAAACAGGACATGGTGTGTGATTGGTGGCTATGTGTGTATGCCACTCCTGATTGTCTCACTGCCCCTGTTTCAGTGGCAATGCATTGTCCTGATTGGACACTGTATTTAACCCTTTTTTGGGGGTAAACAGTCACACACCAACATTTGTGCAGTAGTAATATAACACATATAAAACAATTCTATTGCATTAGTATGTTGCTTTAATAGTACAAAAATTAAAGTAAAACA